>NC_091366.1:19726769-19837763 GCF_038502225.1 Cherax quadricarinatus
CTGAATTTAATTTGAATACTGACTTGTACAAGATACCTTTTATATATTCAAATTTATATGAAAAGTTTTTCCTTTGGATAACTTGATTTTGTTTAGCGGCATTATGGCAATTCTGAAGAGAAGGGCAATTACGTTGTAAATTGATAAAGGAGTCCTTCGATATATGTAAAGGCTTAAAGTCAGGGAAAATCAAAGGATGGACAGTAGGAGAAGCCTGGGCTTTGGTCTGAGCCCTAGTCAAGACATTTATGGTATCGGAGGTGATTTCTTCACTTTCATCTAACAAGTGAACCGGTGATCCTACTACCTCGCTTTCGAGAGTAGCATCACTGGTTTTTAATCCCACATGAATCTCACGAGACATTGTCTCATCTGAACTTTCGAGGGGCTTCTCTGACTCTACAGGAAGAGGATCTGAAACACTTATGTCCATCTTTGGTGATGAAAGGTCAACCTCAGAAGGAAGAATGGCATCTTTTACATTACCTATTAGTACAGAGCAAGAAGTGATGGGAGCTAGTACGGCTTCAGACCAACCTGTGAACCATTTAGACCTAATGTAACAACGTATGGTAGGAAAAGTGTCTGTACGGCCAAAGTAGCCTGAAAGTATAGCAGAGGAATGAGTTTCTTTAAGGTTAGGGAACAGCTTATCAGAAATGACTATACATGTGCATCCGGTGTCTCGTAAAATGGTAGACACATTAAGTCCATTAACTGTTCCTGAACAGAAGGGTGCTTGGTCATTACAGTCTTTAAAACATCTTCCAACCTTTTGGACCTTCTTAGAAGGACAATCTGGACGTTTATGTCCCTTAACACCACACAAATGACAAACAGGAATAAAAGAAGTCATTTTACTTTCCACTAGAGGTTTTGATTTCTTAAGGTCTGATGAACCCTTGCCCTTAGGGTTCGATCCCTTTAGGTCTTTATAGGAATTGTGAGCCTCAGCAAACAGGTCAGCAGCCTCAGCAACTTCCTCAGCTTTAATCAGGTTAATTTCTCTGATGAATGTTCGTATCTGATGGGGAAGAGCTGCCAGGAACTGGTCAGCAACCATGAAGTCTCTAAGAGATTCATAACTGCGATCAATTCTTGAACTCTCTATCCAAAAGTCGAACAAACGAAAGAGTGTTACTTGTAACAGCTGAAAGTTCTGGCCAGGCTGTAAGGTGGTATACCTGAAATCTTTCCTGTAAGAATTTGTGGTTTTTTGATATGCTTTAAGATAAGATAAGATAAGATTTCGTTCGGATTTTTAACCCCGGAGGGTTAGCCACCCAGGATAACCCAAGAAAGTAAGTGCGTCATCGAGGACTGTTTAACTTATTTCCATTGGGGTCCTTAATCTTGTCCCCCAGGATGCGACCCACACCAGTCGACTAACACCCAGGTACCTATTTGCTGCTAGGTGAACAGGACAACAGGTGTAAGGAAACGTGTCGAAATGTTTCCACCCGCCGGGAATCGAACCCGGGCCCTCCGTGTGTGAACCGGGAGCTTTAGCCACCAGGCCACCGGGCCTTCTTCAGTAGGTTATAATTACATATGATATCCTGCGACAAAGTTGCATAGATATTCAAGGCTGTACCAGAAAATAACATTCCTAACCTGGTAGCCCAGGTGTCAGCAGGCCATTCACAGAGGGTAGCGGTATTTTCAAAAATGATAATGTAAGAAGTTATGTCTTCCCCCTCTGTGAAGGGAGGTAAATTAGGTGTTGGAATATGTGCACTAGCTGCACGTTGTTCCATTACTCCTTCAACTAATTGCTGTTGTGAGAAAGTTAACTTCTTATTCTCTAATTCAAGGCGAGTTTGTTCGAGCTCGTGATCCTTTTCTCTCTCCCTTAACTCATATTCTCTGTCCTTTGCTCTTTCCTCAAGTTCCCTTAATTTAACCTGTTCCTCACGTATCTTAGCTTGTTCCTCATGTATTTTAGCTTGTTCCTCACGTTCTCTAGCTCTTTCTTCACGATCAAGTCTATCACGCTCCTTTTTGTCTTCTCTCTCTCTTTCTGTCTTTCTTTGATTTCTCTCTCAGTTCTCTCTCTCTCCTTTTTCTCTTCTCTTTCGATTCTCTCTCTCTCCCTTTCTTCTTCTCTTTCCCTTTCTAACTGTCTTTCTTCTCTCTCAATTCTCTCTCTTTCAAGTCTTTCCTGGATATTAGCACGAATGAAAGATTCTAAATTTTTCCCTGTTATTCCTAACTTACTTCCAGCATTCATCCAAAACTGGTATTCATCCATACTTGCAAGAATAACTTAAACTATCAGTGGAAATGAAACGAGTATTAAAGAAAACGGAGGGTTCAATTCCTGCTCCTCTCAAACTGTAAATAAACCAGAGGGATCGATCCCTACTTCAATTAAACAATATGTATTAATTAAAATGAAGGGTTCTATGCCGGCTCCGAGCAAACAGTAAGTAGAATGGGGTCACTTGACCATCCAATCTTCTCCCCAACAAATCAAGAGTGCCCTATGACAGTTCCCTTGATATAATAAAGAGCTCAATGCAACAAATTGTCACTGGAAAATTTCGGGTCCCTAGAGTCTAATCCTCCAAAGTGTTTCAAGCTCACAAGAAAGGTGGCAGAATTAACTATTATATCCTGCCTGACTTGACTTACAATAAATTGAGACTATAACAATCACCAAATCTCTTAAATACCTGTACCGTAGTCCTACCATAGAGAATGATCACTCATGGCTGGTGGTAACCGTCTGTGGTATGCGGCGTTGAAGTTCCAATGGTAGATTCGAGATGGAATTGAATCTTGATTCAGTCGAGTTGATCCTGGCAAGGTCGCCACTTGTGAAGGCTTACTCAGCTCTGTAATAACTTCAGACAGTATTACCAAAGCTGGCTCCTCCTCAGGAAAATTAATGAATAGAAAACGAAATAATAATTCACAAAGAAAAACACTTTATTATTTATTAAAGCAAACATAAAACAATAAAACATTACAGGTATATCCTATTTGAAAGAAAAATGAAATGGATAAAATAACATTTGAACTCAACGGACTGCTTGCAGAGGCAAAGGCAATGTTCGCGGCTTTCACTGAGACCCACATAAAGGATCACTTAGACAACGAAATATGGATCCCAGGTTACGACCTTTACAGATGTGACAGAGTGAACAGGCAAAAGGGGGGGGGTTGTTGGCCTGTACATTGCAGAGTCACTTGTTTGCACAGAACTGCTTAATGCCTCAAATGATGTAGTGGAAGTTTTAGCAGTAAAGGTCGAGAACCAAAACCTAGTCATTGTGGTAGTCTACAAGCCTCTGCCCCTCAAGGAAGGTTCCTTGATGTTGGTGAGGGGCTCTTGATTTGGGGAATTGGATCTGTGCTCCAGTTCCCCGAATTAAGACTGAATGCCTTCCACATCCCCCCCCAGGCGCTGTGTAATCCTTGGGGTTTAGCGCTTCCCCCTTGATTATAATAATAATAATAATACAAGCCTCTGGATGCAACATCCCAGCAATTCCAGGAACAGCTGTTAAAAATTGACCACTGTCTGGAAAATCTTCCAGCTCCTGCACCCAACATCTTGCTCCTGGGGGATTTCAACTTAAGGCACCTAAAATGGAGGAATATAGCAAATAATATTGTTGCAGTAATAACACCAGGAGGCAGCTCTGATGAAAACTCACACTCACACGAGCTTTTAAATCTCTGCACGAAATTCAATTTAAACCAACAAATAATAGAGCCTACTAGAATGAAGAATACACTAAACCTCATCTTCACTAACAGTGATGATCTGATAAGAAATGTCACCATATCAAAAACAATATACTCAGATCACAACATAATTGAGGTTCAGACATGTATGGGCGGAGCCCCAGACCGACAAAATGAGATTAGTCACGAGGGAGCATTCACCAAATTCAAATTCAATAACAAAAACATAAAGTGGGACCAAGTAAACGAAGTCCTAACCGATATAAGCTGGGAAGATATACTAAGCAACACAGGCCCCAACTTATGCCTAGAACAGATTAACTTGGTGGCACTCGATGTATGCACAAGGCTTATTCCTCTAAGAAAAAAAGGAGTAGATGTAAAATAGAAAGAGACAGGCGCTCTCTTTACAAGCGACGGAAAAGAATAAAAGAGCGGCTAAAAGAGGTTAATCTATCTGAAATGCGTAGGGAGACACTGGTCAGAGAAATAGCAAACATTGAAATTAAGCTAAAGGAATCTTATAGGAGTCAGGAATCGCGGGAAGAACTAAAAGCCATAAATGAAATCGAAAGAAACCCAAAGTATTTCTTCTCCTATGCCAAATCAAAGTCGACAACGTCCAGTATTGGGCCCTTACTTAAACAAGATGGGTCCTACACAGATGAAAGCAAGGAAATGAGTGAGTTACTCAAGTCCCAATATGACTCAGTTTTTAGCAAGCCACTAACCAGACTGAGAGTCGAAGATCAAAATGAATTTTTTATGAGAGAGCTACAGAATTTGGTTAACACAAGCCTATCCAATGTTATCCTGACGCCAAATGACTTCGAACAGGCGATAAATGACATGCCCATGCACTCTGCCCCAGGGCCAGACTCATGGAACTCCGTGTTCATCAAGAACTGCAAGAAGCCCCTATCACGAGCCTTTACCATCCTATGGAGAGGGAACATGGACACGGGGGCCGTCCACAGTTACTAAAAACAACAGACATAGCCCCACTCCACAAAGGGGGCAGTAAAGCAACAGCAAAGAACTACAGACCAATAGCACTAACATCCCATATCATAAAAATCTTTGAAAGAGTCCTAAGAAGCAAGATCACCACCCATCTAGAAACCTTTCAGTTACACAACCCAGGGCAACATGGGTTTAGAACAGGTCGCTCCTGTCTGTCTCAACTATTGGATCACTACGACAAGGTCCTAGATGCACTAGAAGACAAAAAGAATGCAGATGTAATATATACAGATTTTGCAAAAGCCTTCGACAAGTGTGACCATGGCGTAATAGTGCACAAAATGCGTGCTAAAGGAATAACAGGAAAAGTCGGTCGATGGATCTATAATTTCCTCAATAACAGAACACAGAGAGTAGTAGTCAACAGAGTAAAGTCCGAGGCAGGCACGGTGTAAAGCTCTGTTCCACAAGGCACAGTACTCGCTCCCATCTTGTTCCTCATCCTCGTATCTGACATAGACAAGGATGTCAGCCACAGCACCGTGTCTTCCTTTGCAGATGACACCCGAATCTGCATGACAGTGTCTTCCATTGCAGACACTGCAAGGCTCCAGGTGGACATCAACCAAATCTTTCAGTGGGCTGCAGAAAACAATATGAAGTTCAACGATGAGAAATTTCAATTACTCAGATATGGTAAACACGAGGAAATTAAATCTTCATCAGAGTACAAAACAAATTCTGGCCACAAAATAGAGTGAAACACCAACGTCAAAGACCTGGGAGTGATCATGTCGGAGGATCTCACCTTCAAGGACCATAACATTGTATCAATCGCATCTGCTAGAAAAATGGCAGGATGGATAATGAGAACCTTCAGAACGAGGGATTTCAAGCCCATGATGACACTCTTCAGGTCACTTGTTCTATCTAGGCTGGAATATTGCTGCACACTAACAGCACCTTTCAAGGCAGGTGAAATTGCTGACCTAGAAAATGTGCAGAGAACCTTCACGGCACGCATAACGGAGATAAAACACCTCAATTACTGGGAGCGCTTGAGGTTCCTGAACCTGTATTCCCTGGAACGCAGGCGGGAGAGATACATGATTATATACACCTGGAAAATCCTAGAGGGACTAGTATCGAACTTGCTCACGAAAATCACTCACTACGAAAGCAAAAGACTTGGCAGACGATGCAACATCCCCCCAGTGAAAAGCAGGGGTGTCACTAGCACGTTAAGAGACCATACAATAAGTGTCAGGGGCCCGAGACTGTTCAACTGCCTCCCAGCATACATAAGGGGGATTACCAACAGACCCCTGGCAGTCTTCAAGCTGGCACTGGACAAGCACCTAAAGTCGGTTCCTGATCAGCCGGGCTGTGGCTCGTACGTTGGTTTGCGTGCAGCCAGCAGTAACAGCCTGGTTGATCAAGCTCTGATCCACCAGGAGGCCTGGTCACAGACCGGGCCGTGGGGGTGTTGACCCCCGGAACTCTCTCCAGGTAAACGCTAATGTATATATTGGGGTGTCTAGTGTTGGTGAAACTTCGTGTTGTTGAAACCTTAGCCGTTGTTGATGTGGAGGGGGGGAGGTCACAGGTGTTGGTGACCACCACCGGCTAGTTCTTTGCAGAGTATCGCCGTATCTTATCCCGATGACAGGAAAGCAGGTTCTTTACCGCTGCAATGATGTGGGGTTACGTCCTGCAATTTCATACAGGTGCACAGGTAATTAAATCCAAAATGGGGAAGTCTCTGGACGTTAGTCCTTCTCCATCAGTTCTTCTCGTTGATTGACAGGTGACCCTCTCTGTCATCCAAGCTGAAAAGATAGACAGGTTTCCCACTGTTCAACGTTCTGCACATACAAAATTTTTGCATTTTTATTAATGACATCATCACATTGGAGACATACATACAACATTCACAAACACAAGACATTTACACACAATTAAATGCAGCTGACCAGCCCATTAGATTACCCACTGAACGAACACAAATTATCTCAAATCCTTTAACTCCAACGCTCTATATACAGACGGGAAATCTTTCTCCCATCTCCCCTCATATATCAACTGATTTCGACACTTAGTTCTAAGAATTGTTCCCGCTAAAACCCAGATACTGCATTACCTTCAACATGCCTCATAGCCCATGACACAAATATAATCGGCTACGACATACGACTCTGCACGTTGTACACAGATGTCAACCCCACCCACATCAACACTCAACACCCTAAGTACCGACAAACCTCCGCCCCCTACCATTCGTAAAAACCCTGCTTAACCACGCATGTACTATACCTAAATCTTCACAGAAATACACAACATGAAACGCTGATTCGTCCTCCCCGCACGCTGAACAACTCCGGTCCTCCTCTAAACGCAAATTAGACAACACCACCTTGGACGGCAGAATCCCATGCAAAAATTTAAAAACCACTTTGCGTACTAGAGGAAGGAGACGTAACTGATGAACCCGCTTCCATATATCACACCACGTGTACATGGGGAACATTCCCTGAACACTCTCCTGAACTTTCACCATACCCACTCTTTCCAAAGTACTCAATTTAATGTTCCGCACGTCTCGCATGCACAGTAACACATGTAGCATCGTATCGCACCTGATTAAATCTGTCTATCCCCACCACCTGCACAAGTCACGACACATTTCTGTTAAACCACCATGCATGCCACCCAGTCAGAGAAAACGATGCTTCACATAAGCAATGACTCGGTCTCTTAAGGAAACAAGACCTAACCCTCCTTGATGCATTGGTGTCTCTACCACCTCTCTTGTGAGCCAGTCGCACCCTGAGCCCCACAAAAATCTATAAACTCTATTTAAAAGAAGTTTGAGATCCCCCCTGTATTAGTGGATACAGCGCAGCAACGTGCCAAATTTTACTATAAAGAAGGACATTAATTACTATCGCCCTCTGGTGTAGGGTTAAATGTCGTGGCCTGAGACTATTTACACGCCTCAAAACACTATTTACCACCCTCCCCGAATTACATGCCCTCGTTTTATCAACCTCTCTCATATACTGTATACCACATATGTTAACACAGTCAACCACCGTTCACGTCTCTATAAATACCTCCTCTCTCGCCCAATCTCCCAACTTCATAACCTTTGATTTTTCTTTGTTAACCCGCATTCCTGTTGCCTTACCAAATACATCTACAAGTCTTTCCACAAAACTCAATTGCTCCCTCATACGTAATAGGACAGTTGTATCATCTACATAACCTACTATGGCAGGTCGATCACTACCCGAACCCCAAGACGAATCTACTCCCAGCCCACAAACTATCCAATAAAAAGGGTGTTGCATGCAAGCAAAGAGCATTTGAGACATAGGGCATCCCTGTCGAATGCCTCTATTCAATTTGACAAAGTCTCCTAATTTCCCATTAATTTGTACGTGAAACCCAGCACCACACTCACACGAGCTTTTAAATCTCTGCACAAAATTCAATTTAAACCAGCAAATAATAGAGCCTACTAGAATGGAGAATACACTAGACCTCATCTTCACTAACAATGATGATCTGATAAGAAATGTCACCATATCAAAAACAATATACTCAGATCACAACATAATTGAGGTTCAGACATGTATGCGTGGAGCCCCAGACCGACATAATGAGACTAGTCACGAGGGAGCATTCACCAAATTCAACTTCAATAACAAAAACATAAAGTGGGACCAAGTAAACCAAGTCCTAACCGATATAAGCTGGGAAGATATACTAAGCAACACAGACCCCAACTTATGCCTGGAACAGATTAACTTGGTGGCACTCGACATATGCACAAGGCTTATTCCTCTAAGAAAAAGGAGGAGTAGATGAAAAATAGAAAGAGACAGGCACTCCCTTTACAGGCGACGGAAAAGAATAACAGAGCGGCTAAAAGAGGTCAATATATCTGAAATGCGTAGGGAGACACTGGTCAGAGAAATAGCAAGCATCGAACTAAAGCTAAAGGAATCTTATAGGAGTCAGGAATCGCGGGAAGAACTAAAAGCCATAAATGAAATCGAAAGAAACCCAAAGTATTTCTTCTCCTATGCCAAATCAAAGTCGAGAACAACGTAGAGTATTGGGACCCTACTTAAACAAGGTGGGTCCTACACAGATGACAGCAAGGAAATGAGTGAGCTACTCAAGTCCCAATATGACTCAGTTTTTAGCAAGCCGCTAACCAGACGAGTCGAAGATCAAAATGAATTTTTTATGAGAGAGCCACAAAATTTGATTAACACAAGCCTATCCGATGTTATCCTGATGCCAAATGACTTCGAACAGGCGATAAATGACATGCCCATGCGCTCTGCCCCAGGGCCAGACTCATGGAACTCCGTGTTCATCAAGAACTGCAAGAAGCCCCTATCACGAGCCTTTTCCATCCTATGGAGAGGGAGTATGGACACGGGGGTCGTCCCACAGTTACTAAAAACAACAGACATAGCCCCACTCCACAAAGGGTGCAGTAAAGCAACAGCAAAAAACTACAGACCAATAGCACTAACATCCCATATCATAAAAATCTTTGAAAGAGTCCTAAGAAGCAAGATCACCACCCATCTAGAAACCCATCAGTTACACAACCCAGGGCAACATGGGTTTAGAACAGGTCGCTCCTGTCTGTCTCAACTATTGGATCACTACGACAAGGTCCTAAATGCACTAGAAGACAAAAAGAATGCAGATGTAATATATACAGACTTTACAAAAGCCTTCGACAAGTGTGACCATGGTGTAATAGCGCACAAAATGCGTGCTAAAGGAATAACAGGAAAAGTCGGTCGATGGATCTATAATTTCCTCACTAACAGAACACAGAGAGTAGTCGTCAACAGAGTAAAGTCCGAGGCAGCTACGGTGAAAAGCTCTGTTCCACAAGGCACAGTACTCGCTCCCATCTTGTTCCTCATCCTCATATCCGACATAGACAAGGATGTCAGCCACAGCACCGTGTCTTCCTTTGCAGATGACACCCAAATCTGCATGACAGTGTCTTCCATTGCAGACACTGCAAGGCTCCAGGCGGACATCAACCAAATCTTTCAGTGGGCTGCAGAAAACAATATGAAGTTCAACGATGAGAAATTTCAATTACTCAGATATGGTAAACACGAGGAAATTAAATCTTCATCAGAGTACAAAACAAATTCTGGCCACAAAATAGAGCGAAAAACCAACGTCAAAGACCTGGGAGTGATCATGTCGGAGGATCTCACCTTCAAGAACCATAACATTGTATCAATCGCATCTGCTAGAAAAATGACAGGATGGATAATGAGAACCTTCAAAACTAGGGAGGCCAAGCCCATGATGACACTCTTCAGGTCACTTGTTCTATCTAGGCTGGAATATTGCTGCACACTAACAGCACCTTTCAAGGCAGGTGAAATTGCTGACCTAGAAAATGTACAGAGAACCTTCATGGCACGCATAATGGAGATAAAACACCTCAGTTACTGGGAGCGCTTGAGGTTCCTAAACCTGTATTCCCTGGAACGCAGGTGGGAGAGATACATGATTATATACACCTGGAAAATCCTAGAGGGACTAGTACCGAACTTGCACACGAAAATCACTCACTACGAAAGCAAAAGACTTGGCAGACGATGCACCATCCCCCCAATGAAAAGCAAGGGTGTCACTAGCACGTTAAGAGACCATACAATAAGTGTCAGGGGCCCGAGACTGTTCAACTGCCTCCCAGCATACATAAGGGGGATTACCAACAGACCCCTGGCAGTCTGCAAGCTTGCACTGGACAAGCACCTAGTCAGTTCCTGACCAGCCGGGCTGTGGCTCGTACGTTGGTTTGCGTGCAGCCAGCAGCAACAGCCTGGTTGATCAGGCTCTGATCCACCAGGAGGACTGGTCACAGACCGGGCCGCGGGGGCGTTGACCCCCGGAACTTTCTCCAGGTAAACTCCAGGTAATTATACGAAGAACGAGCCCACATGATGATCTCATTACCAAAACCCTGCCATCTCATAAACTTCCACAGCACATCCCTTTCTACACTATCAAAAGCAGCTTGCCAGTCTAAAGCCAAAACACCACCCCCGCCCCTCGTTCCGCATTCCTCGACAAACTCCCTGATATTCCCATGACCATCATAGATTGTCCTACCTGGGACTCCAAACTGACCCATATGTATTACCTTGTCAAACACTTTCTTAATCCTATTCATTAAAATTTTTGCATATAATTTATAATCACTACACAATAGTGATATTGGTCGGTAATCCTTAAGTGATACGGGTATGTCACATTTTTTAACTAACACCAAAACCGCCGTACTCTGAGACAGACCTAAACATTCCCTCTCCATTGCATTGAGTAAACATACCATAAAAGTCCTTATGACCTCACAATGTTGAATATAAAATTCACACGGAATGCCATCAATACCTGGCGCCTTGCCCTTGCACATTCCCTGCAAAGCCTCCCACACCTCAGCTTCAGATATAGGCCCACCCATGAGAAAGCGATCATTATCATTCAACTCACATCGTACATTCTGCCCCAATTCCCGTATTGCATCCACGCTTACATCTTTATTTAGCATTTTGAGATTAAACCATTTATCAACATAATAACTTATTCCTTCGGTTGTTGTTACAACCTGACCCTCACTATACCCTTCAACACCATCCTGCACCACTAAACTCACGATTTCGGTCGCCTTCCTACTTTGTGTCTGACTACGTAAGACACAAGAGGACGGCTTATCACCCTACACAGCCTCCTCGACTCCACTCGAAATACACGCCCCATCAAAAACCGTATTTTTCAGCACCTGGATGTGTTCCTTTAGATTGTCAATCTCGTCCACTGGGTAAATTCCAGATACCTCTCCTTGCGCATAACAGTGCTGTAAAGAACCCTCCAGGTACCTCAAAAATCCATACTCCAATCGAGAGGCCTTCTTACCCCAATGTACATAAAACTCCTTAATTCGAGGCTTCATAACCTCGTCCCATTGTCGCACTAAATCACTACCTTCCAAGGAGTCTACTCCCATAGACGTCCATAAGTGCGTGAAGAGTGTCTTATTTCCGCACTTTGAAGTAAACGAGTATTTAACTTCCAATATCCTTTAAAACGAGTCGGGAGACCTCTCCAGTCGAGCTCTACGAGAACACCGCGATGGTCAGAGAAATACACGTCTAACACACGCACTTTGGTTACAACTACCCGCCGAGACACATACACCCTGTCTAAGCACGCAGCATAGTCCTTACGCACGAAAGTGTGCTCAGTCCCTAAGTCACTGCATCCACTTACATCCACCAACCCCAGCCCAGACAACAAATCATCCAAAATAATCGAACAATAACCCGCTCCCCTCGGTTCTACGTCTTTACGGCACACCACACAGTTCCAGTCGCTACCAACCACTGTTATATCAGGCAGGGATCTCAAATAGTACACAAGAACATCGTTAACAAAAGTATTTTTAATATTAACATCATGTTCAGCTGGCCCATATACTCCTACAAAACCAACCAGTTGAGTACCCCACTCACCTATGATGCGTACCACGCGACCCCCCCTCCTTCCTCCCAATGTTTCATCATGAACCGGCTGGTCGCTTTTATCAACACAGCCACACCACCTTTCAGACGACTCGAGTGAGTCATATAAACATCATAACCATCTATCGCAAACGAACTTCCAACTTTATGGTTATGTTCTTGCACGAAACATACGTCTACTGCAAAGTGATGCAACCACTCATGAACCTGCACTTGCTTTCTGTTATTTTTCATACCATTAACATTTATGGTTATACACCTAACTTTGCTAACGGTGGCTTTCCTTTAGGGACCACCACACCCTTTTTCCCTTTACATTGACTAACACCAAAGGTGCCACCTTTACCTAGTACATTCTCTGTTATATTACTCGCTGTCCTGGAACCACGCGACCCCCCACCCGTGACTTCCGACCACGTCTTCTTCCCAGAACGCTGTCCAGGGGTCAAGACATCGTCGGAGTCGGGCGGGGTAGCCTTTATCAGGACCTGTAATGTTCTCCTTGTGAACTTCTACTGCAACAGTATGAACTCTCGGACCTTCTACCTCACTTACGTTAATTAACTGATCGACATCCTTTAACTGTGGTCGCTCCTCATCTGAACACTCCAATGCAGGCACACACGGCACAGAATCAGACTCCTGTGATGCTAAAAGGTCGCTCAATGTCGATACAATGTTAGCTTCCATGTCAGCATCCTCTCTTGCTTGAGGGCTCTCACGTCCACCATGTTCTACCACATCATGGTTGACCATACCAGGTAGAGTCACGCAGGATGACTCCACGAGCATGGTCCGAACCACCTCATCACTCCACGATTTCAGGCGTGGTAAGTCCTCTACTACTTCATCTGCCAGAATCCCATGAGGAGCCTCACCATCCGGACGACGACCACGTCCTGAGGGCGGCTGGCGCTTAACGCATTGTGCAGCAATGTGATCCAATGCGCTGCATAGGCGACAAGTTAGTCTCTGTCCAGGATACATAACATACACCTGGGTACGGAACTCCTCTAGGTTTATGTACGAAGGTATTGGTTGGCGCAGGGACATTTTCAACGTGAAAGACCCTTCTTTTAAACCAGCAAAGTGGCCATCAGACCACCGACCCATAGTAACCTGGTGGATCGTCCCATAGTATTTGAAGGCGTCACATATGTCAACTTCGTTAGCCTCAAAATGCACATTTCACACCCGTACCCATGTATAGTATTGTGAAACGTCGTGCAACTTAACTGTGACTGCTGGGGTGACTTGCTTGCTAACATCCTGATACTGGTTGACAATCTGCTCGTAGTTCTTGGTATCACAAAACTTGACGAAAATCCGGGATAGTCCATTTAAGGCAACGCCACACAGGGATTCACGCTGGATGCCATATATATCGCGGATGATCATCGGCACCAACACATTAATCGATGCACTGGGGATTGTGCCCTTTATGAGGTCTATACAAACAGTATTAACTCTCCTTCGAAAACCAGTCGCCATTGTTGTCGTCGCAAAGCTCCTCCACCAGGTGTCGGGACTGAGGAGAGACAGCTGACGACCGCTCAGCACAGCGTCTGAGCAAAGAATGTACCTTGAGCATTGAGGAAGAGTTGGGGATCTTCAGAACAGAGTCAATCTTGGCCCAGATGTTGAGGTCTTCAAGTGATGACTTAATTTCCTGGATGGACATGTTCGTGATCAGCCTGTCAAGACGTTTCATAAACACTGAACGTTTTGCAAGCATGTTTGGTGACATGGAGATGGTAAAGCCGCGGTCTTCTAAGGTCTTCATGGCAGTAGGTGTAAGCACTTTGTCAGCTTCAGCATCATCGAGAAAAGTGACGATGAAAGCTCCTTTCAGTGACGTAATCTTGGAGAACTTTGCGAGAAGACAAGTGTTGAGAGAAGCTGCAAGCTCAAGCTTCGTGGCGTCATCGACGACAGCAGATTTGGGCTTTATTCTCACACGATGTGACATCGTGGAGATGGTAGAGGTTTTCCTCCCCAACGGGGATCGTAGGGATACTGTGCAAGTAAGGAGAGCTGCTATGACTTGCTGAGGCGAGAATCAGAATGCTTGTCCTCTCTCTTCCTCTTAATAATAATCTCCCTCAACAGTTTCAGCCAAACTACCATGCCACCCCCCGAGACTCCCCGCCCCCCAACCCCCACTGCCACCCCCAACATCCCCACTCCCCCTCCATTCCCTCCACCCCTCGCTCCTCCTCCACTCCTACACCCAAGACAGCTAGTTGCAACCAAACACACAACATGACAAGATCCACCTCAGTCCACAGGAGGAAAGCAACCAATCCCAAACCCGCACCCACTTTTGAAAGACAATCCAGGGAACATGCAAGAACACAGAACACACAGAGTAGATGGGTTTCCCCCTCCCCCTCCAGGAAGCGCCCCCGCGACCATACATACACTCACACCTCTGGGAACATCACCTTCATGGGCATTCGACCTGATTCCTTTAATATCCGCACCATAGCTGAGCCTGGCCCTTCACCAGAAGAAAATAACAACTCCCCTGCTACCGACCCTACACAGGCATCTTCAAGGTAATCCAACTTAATGTGCGTCATTACTACTCCATCAGACACATGATAGCTGAGCTCATGGAAGCAGAAAGACCAGAAGTAGTTCTACTAAATAGCACATGCCTTCAGGCACACCAACACATCTGACACTATGGCTACACCTCCAAACAATCCCCACACGACCCACATAATGGAGTTGCCATCCTGGTCAACTCGACCATAAGACATGAATTCCTACCACTCCACTTCACACATCAACACTCCCTTGTTGTCAGACTACACACTCAACTAGGACCCCTCATATTCTTCACCACAAAAAGAATGCAGATGTAATATATACAGACTTTGCAAAAGCCTTCGACAAGTGTGACCATGGCGTAATAGCGCACAAAATGCGCGCTAAAGGAATAACAGGAAAAGTCGGTCGATGGATCTATAATTTCCTCACTAACAGAACACAGAGAGTAGTCGTCAACAGAGTAAAGTCCGAGGCAGCTACGGTGACAAGCTCTGTCCCACAAGGCACAGTACTAGCTCCCATCTTGTTCCTCATCCTCATATCCGACATAGACAAGGATGTCAGCCACAGCACCGTGTCTTCCTTTGCAGATGACACCCGAATCTGCATGACAGTGTCTTCCATTGCAGACACTGCAAGGCTCCAGGCGGACATCAACCAAATCTTTCAGTGGGCTGCAGAAAACAATATGAAGTTCAACGATGAGAAATTTCAATTACTCAGATATGGTAAACATGAGGAAATTAAATCTTCATCAGAGTACAAAACAAATTCTGGCCACAAAATAGAGCGAAACACCAACGTCAAAGACCTAGGAGTGATTATGTCGGAGGATCTCACCTTCAAGGACCATAACATTGTATCAATCGCATCTGCTAGAAAAATGACAGGATGGATAATGAGAACCTTCAAAACTAGGGAGGCCAAGCCCATGATGACACTCTTCAGGTCACTTGTTCTATCTAGGCTGGAATATTGCTGCACTCTAACAGCACCTTTCAAGGCAGGTGAAATTGCCGACCTAGAAAATGTACAGAGAACTTTCACGGCGCGCATAACGGAGATAAAACACCTCAATTACTGGGAGCGCTTGAGGTTTCTAAACCTGTATTCCCTGGAACGCAGGAGGGAGAGATACATGATTATATACACCTGGAAAATCCTAGAGGGACTAGTACCAAACTTGCACACGAAAATCACTCACTACGAAAGCAAAAGACTTGGCAGACGATGCACCATCCCCCCAATGAAAAGAAGGGGTGTCACTAGCACGTTAAGAGACCATACAATAAGTGTCAGGGGCCCGAGACTGTTCAACTGCCTCCCAGCACACATAAGGGGGATTACCAACAGACCCCTGGCAGTCTTCAAGCTGGCACTGGACAAACACCTAAAGACAGTTCCTGATCAGCCGGGCTGTGGCTCGTACGTTGGTTTGCGTGCAGCCAGCAGCAACAGCCTGGTTGATCAGGCGCTGATCCACCAGGAGGCCTGGTCACAGACCGGGCCGCGGGGGCGTTGACCCCCGAAACTCTCTCCAGGTAAACTCCAGGTATACGCAAGGCCCAACACGGCCCTCAATGTACACGACCTATCTCTCGTCTTCAACCACACCAACATCCCCTCCTACCTGCTGGCAGACATGAATGCAAAACACCCAGCCTTCTACCACAACACCACCAACCAAATAGGCGCACAACCTGGCATAATACTCGCAAACAGAGCCAGCACTCTCCTCCAACACTACGTAGCTCCTGGCCCCATCACTGGATCTGACCACATTCCCATCATCCTACATATCTCGACAAACCCAATTTGTATTCCTACACCACCAACACCAGCATACAAGAAGGCCGACTGGGAGTCCTTCCAAAACACCATTAACAACACCAACCTGAACTACGACTACAACACCAAACCAACCACAGATATTGACACACAACTTGACATCATCCTTGAGACAATAAAACGTGCAACTAACACTGCAGTACCCACAAAAACACACACCATAAGATACTCATTTACTCCCTCAATCAGAACAAAAAGACTCCTCATATGCTACCACAACCGCTTCCGCCTCAACACACACAGATTCAACCAGGTAAGACAGGACCTCACATACCTCAGGAACAACATACTTCATAGCCTACAGCAGGACCACAACACCCATTGGGCTGGACTCATACATCAGGCAAATGAGCAACGCATAAAAGACCCCAAAACTTTCTGGAACTTCACTAACAGAATCTGAGGTAACAACAACAACAACAAATTCGAACACATCACCCACGACAACAGAAACATTACCGACCCACAAACAGCAACAAACATCTTCAAGAATATATGGGAGAATATTTTCCACCCACACCCTCCACTACCACACACACTACCACATACACAACAAATAGACCAATGGAACACTGAACACGTACACCTAACGGCACCTGACAGGTATATACAACTTGACTCACTCACTGCCACTCAGGAACTGGACACCCCCATCACAGCCAATGACATTAAAACTCTCATTCAGCGCCTCCCTCCAAAAGCCCCAGGAGCCTCTGGCATCAACCGTATCATCCTAAAACACCTCTCTGACTCTATCATCCCAGCCTTCACCAACCTCCTCAATGCATCACTAGCATCCGGCTACTTCCCCACTCTCTTCAAAGCAGCCACTGCTATCCTCATCCCAAAACCCAATAAAGACCACTCTGACCCAAAAAACTACCACCCCATCAGCTTGCTCGAAGTACTGGGAAAGATCTATGAAAAAATCATAAACTGACGACTACGTAGACATCTTGAAGTAAACTCCCTCTTATATAATGGCCAATTTGGCTTCAGATCAAACTGCTCCACTCAAGATTCACTCAACTTAATTCTAAATTACATCCACATAAACCAGTACCAGGGGAAAAAGACAGCCCTAGTAGCCAAAGATGTTGAGAAAACCTTTGGCACAGTGTGGCACAATGGCTTAAAGTTTAAGCTATGTTCCAACTTCGACCTCCCTCGGACTATCTGCAAACTACTCTGTAACTTCCTAGATGATAGGACCATGAGGATTAAGTTCCAAGGATGCTTTTCTCAGCACTTCCCACTACATGCTGGAATTCCATAGGGCTAAGTCCTTTCACCCACTACATCCTCTAAACCAATGACATCCCAACACCAGCCTTTGACTCCACCATCACACTTGCATATGCAGATGACATCACCCAACTCACCACCCATAGACAAATAGCCACACTAGCCCGCAGAACACAAGTCGAAGTAGACCAGATTACACACTGGGAACAGAAATGGAGAATTAAAACCAACCCTGCAAAATCCAAAATCACCTACTTCAACTACAGGAAACATGAACCACCTCATCTAGTAGTACTCAGAATAGCTGATACCCACACAAACATCCCTGTCTCACAGACAACCAACGTCTTAGGAGTTAATCTAGACTACAACCTGCGAATACACAAACACATCAACCAGAAGCACGCCATTGCATCCAAGGCCCTATCGAGGCTATCCAAACTATGGCAAGCATCCTCACAAACAAAACTTCATCTATACAAAGCCCTCATTCGTCCACTAATAACTTACTGCCCACTCGCCCTCTCCCTAGCAGCTGTGACAAAACAACTTAAACTACAACACATTCAGAACAAAGCCTTACGCTGGGCGTTCGACACCCGCTGGGATGAATTCGTCATAAGTGAGTCCATCCACGCCCGTGCAAACATCCCTGCTCTAAACGTGTACTGGAAACTGCTCAGTGACAAACAAAGAGACAGACTAGAGACCCGACATGACTACTGGACCTCATACTTAGATGACGAAATATGCAGACCCGCAAACACACACAACCTCTTCTACTCTTTACTAGCTCCTGACCCAATTCCTTTATACAAATAACTTTGCTGAAATCCTGAATCACTAACCTGTAACTCACAGGTATGGACCTTTAATATTGCCCATGCACCTGCGATTCACGCCTTGCCCCCCCCCCCCCCGTCCACCTCCAGTCCCGAAGATGCGCACGACCTCCTGAATCACCATCAGCTCAGCTACTGGGTTAAGCCCTGGCTCTATCCCTCATACAAAAAAACCTTCCTCTAACCAACCTACTCTTCCTCTATCCCCACTTCCCCTCTCACCCCTCTTCGGGTCTTACCTAGAGTATATGTATGTATATATGCAGCCTGTGTGCACCAAGAACGTTTAGTTTCACATTGTCTACGAGTCAAGTAAGTCTGACTACGTCGGCGCTCTAGTCCTTTCTCACTTTTCCTCCTTTGTTTACTTTTAAAGGTCTGGAAGCTATCATCATTTCCATCACCTGCTGAAATAGGTTCCTCTATGACAGTTGCCATGTTTGCCATTGATGATATCTCGTGTAAGACTCACAATGTTTGGCAGTGATGATATCTCGTGTAAGACTCACAACACAAGAATTCCTCCCTTACCTTCCCCTTATAGCTTATGCATGAGTAAATATTTACTATAAAGTCAGAAGTCTAAAATAGATCATATGACACAAGTGTTCAAGTTCAATGAACACTTCCAATTATACTTAACTCAGGTTACTACTACTTAATACGATACACACCTTACTAAAAATACATTCAGAGGCTTCTTGTATGTGTGTTAATAATATGGTACATATAATGGATGGTACAGGCGAGGTCTTACACCTTATTACAAATTACGAAGATGAAAAGAGAGAGAGAGAGAGAGAGAGAGAGAGAGAGAGAGAGAGAGAGAAAGTAGGTAATATTGAGCATAGCATTAGAATTCTGAGATATATCACATTAAACAAGAGGTTCAAATTCAATGATAACTTCCACTTGAGTCAGTTCAGGCTACTGCCACCTAATATACCTCACTGAAATAATAATATAGCGGACATCACAATGAATGCTGAAGACAACCTCTTACGCCAACCATACATTGTAAACAACATTACTTAAAAAAAAGGTAACTATGTAATGTTACAATGACAATGAGATGAATCACTCTGGTCGACTTCCTTGGTCCATCCTGGGTAACTCACACGTTACTATATATGTTATGTATGTATGCATGCATAAGTGTGCAACTGTAGATATATGAACCAGTACCCAAACAATCTCACTTACACATGCGTTACTATGTATGACAAGTGTTACCAAGTGCACACTTTATCACTTAGAATACACTTGTGTTGATGTAAATATAGGTGACAGTGGTACGCCGCTGGTCGTAATAAACACTCTCAACTTCTCAAGGTCACACACTAGGCCCAGCTTCTGGAGAGTTACCAGTGTTTTAGTTTAATATGTTTATTATGTGTCAGTGTGAGTCTGCAGTCATTAACTTGGTGTGTCAGAAGTTAAACACTACAATCCAGTTGACCAAATAGTCTAAAACAATTTACACAATGTATAACTAGAAGTATAATGATTGCAAATTGTTAGTATTACAATTTTAACTAGGCGCTAGACCCACTAGATGAGATGGCAAGGAACATAGATGTTAACAGGCTGACTCTTGCTTAACACAGTTGAAAGGTAACCGAATTACTCAAGTAAGAAAGTATTCATGAAACTGAACATTATGCAGCAGTAAGCTTGTTCACAGTAAAAATACAAAGCATAAGTTACACACTCACACCACAGATGAACACTGCAATTTGAAATATTACTGGGAATTTAGCAGTAAAGTTTCAGTCTGAACGAGAAAATGTATTAGAAAACACAACAATGACACTAGGACAAGCAACTTAATTATGTAACCGTATTTAATAGTTCAGTTACACTGAGCAGAGCATGTATTACACTGATTTATCAAATGTAAGGAGTCGCTACACTGAAGCACACTCTGAGCCTTTTAAAGTCTTAATACAGGCTTACAAATGACAATTAACTGTCTATAAAGTGAAACACTGTTGGGGAAAGTAAAAAATAATCGTATTGTAGCAGTGAAAGAAAGTTGACGTAGTTACACAGCATCTTGACAGTCGACTTCTGAGAGATGAATGTGCGCTCTCCGACGGCTCACAGAGCCTGCGGCTTTGTCGTCAGTGCTCAGATTATTATTATAATAAAAAAGAAGCACTAAGCCACAAGGGCTATACAGCGCTCAGAATTGCTTCTTTCTTCATCTGGTGTGTGAGCAGAGGTTTACAATGTATAAGCATGGAGAGATATGTGGGTGATGGTGGTTGTTAGTTTAATATCTTCATTATGCACCCCATACCCATCCTGTGGGCGGTAGTTAAAAGATTACAAAGGTACAAAGTGGGTCCAGGGACTGGACCCCAAAGTTATGATAGCTGAACTAGTTACAAAGGTAATGAATCAGCCTCACTCCTATACATGGTTACAGTCATGAACAAATTACAAAGTAATGAACCGCAGATACGTTGAACGTTCACAAAGGCATGCTGGGATTCAGAACAGATGTAATTGCAGTGTAACTTGGCCTTCACTGGCTGGCTTGGAGTGCTGTTTAGCGTGGATCAGCTAAACTTGTCCTTGTCCCATATGTAGATAATGGCGACGAGTTAAGGGATACCAGTGAGTAGGAAAGTCGAGGAAGGGACATTCATCTCACTAGGCATACGCAGTATGGGTGTAAGTGGCATGCGGGTCTTATAGTGCCATTTTCAAGGTCACCCAGCAGGCCAGACATTCCTCACTCATTTTAAGCCTATGTAGGAACTGATGGTCGCACAATGTCCTAAGTCAGTGAAATCCACTCGTCAAATAGTTACAACGAACCTGCAGCCCATAACACTTCTAGCACATGTATGACAGATGAATGTTCACTCTGTGCACAAGCAAATCAGCACAAACTTACTATGTTTATAGGTGAACCTCTGGCATGTCCCACTTAAAAAATCAGTACTGCAATGCTCGTTAAATTGTTCTTAACTAAGCCACTACAGGAAACACTGGAATGCCAGCAGCACTGTAGAACGTATATGTAGACATGCTGGGGGTCAGGACAGCTGTAACTGCAGGCTGCCTTAGCTTGTTCTGGCTAGCTTGGAGTACTGCTTTCAAGCCTGCTTGAATGTGCTTGCTATGCCCGAGTCAACCACTTGGATATTTGCTTGTAGCAGGCAGGTATTAACACAGGAGACATATTCGTAAGATGAGTGGAGTGTGGCACAGAGGACTGACACGGGCACTCAAGCATTTATGTGGTCTGGCAAAACCACCTCTAGACCATAAGTAAATAGAGGCAAATGGCTGAGTTCCAAATCGATGAAGGAGGGGAGGCAGGCGAGGCAGAGTGAAGGTAGGCCTCCTATAGCCACTTCAAATCAACATGTTTGTGTTTCACTAGGTATATCACTAGTCACAGTTCACACATAAGAGTTCAAGCAGCAATTCAGCTGTGCTCCAACGATATTTATTGCATGATGAGTTATCAGTCGGGTGAGATAAGCAGTTCTGATATAGAAGGCCTAGGACCTCACTCCCACACACGTCCTCTTCCCTCAACCACTCAGGCTTTGCAATGGTAGAGCTTAACAAACTTTAATTATATCTATATAGTCTTTTTGTTTCTGTTTCTATTGTTCAAATGTGAGGAATTGAGTTCTTTGAAGCCTGTGTTGTCTTACTTGTTAAGGTTATCAATACCAGAGGTGCTATGGTTGACAAGAATGTACTGCTTCTCTCATCTTTGAAGCCTGTGTTGTCTTACTTGTTAAGGTTATCAATGCCAGAGGTGCTATGGTTGACAAGAATGTACTGCTTCTCTCATCTTTGAAGCCTGTGTTGTCTTACTTGTTAAGGTTATCAATACCAGAGGTGCTATGGTTGACAAGAATGTACTGCTTCTCTCATCTTTGAAGCCTGTGTTGTCTTACTTGTTAAGGTTATCAATGCCAGAGGTGCTATGGTTGACAAGAATGCACTGCTTCTCTCATCTTTGTATGAAATATATGTGGTTAGCCAGACTTGAGTCCTGGAGGTAAATGGTACATTGACTGCACTCTGATGGAGGGGCCGAGATATTTTCAGTTTTGAAAATATCTCGGCATGATGAATTGAGTGATGGTGAGCATGTTTCTTCTTTTTGGGTTAACTTGCCTTGCTAGGAGAAGCTAGTATTAAAAAAATATGCTATTGGAACACACAGTAATGCAGAGCAAAACTTTTATTGAGATAAAGTTTCAACTTTTACAAATAGCAACATTTTTCAGGTCACTCTCCATAATGCCATTTCCTTTGTTTATGTGTTGGGAAAATTATGGTATTTTACAGTGTTGATGTTATTTTTTCCCCAAAATAAGTGTAGAAAATTAAGCTAGTGTCTTAGTGGCCAAAGATTAAGTTGTTCATAATCGTCAAGCTGAGAGTAGAGAAGTGCTTCAATACTAGACAGTAAACTAAGATCATGTTATCATAATTATTATCATAATCTTTATTTAAGCATGATACAGTGTTTGTACAGCGATGGGTGACATTTAGGTGTTCATGCAGAAAGAACAATGTTCTGCAGAACATTTCTGACAAACTTAAGACTTTCTTAAGATTAGATTTTGCCACCGAAGTGGCTAGTTTATTGTGCACCCCATATCCATCCTGTGGACGGTAGCACGAGAGCATATGGATACACAAAAGGCCTAGGAACTAGGCCCCAAAGGGTTAACAGGAATACATATGGATTTATATCTACATATCTATAGTTCACTTATCTGTTACAAGCAAATTTAGGAAATTTGCTTAGTATATCTGGTATCTTATTTTCATTAATAAGATATCTTGACATGTCACATAGGTTATTATACTGTCTGTCTCTGTATTCCTCAATAAGTGGACAATTAAGCACATAGTGTTCAAGAGAATGACCATATGCCTGATCACATAATTTACATTTAGTTTGATCATCATCTGTGTGTCTCCCAAACTGCCAGAAGTACTTGTAACCAAGCCTAAGCCTGGCCACTACAACATCAGTCAGTCTGTTCACATTGCAAGTTGCTCCATAAACATACTTATCTACGTTCATGTTATCATAGTGGGTTATAGATCTACTCAGGCTTCTAACTGCATTCCTATAACAATCATTTTCATTATTTACTTCTCTCCTAATATTATTCCTAATGCTAGACACAGTTATACCAAAGTTATATTCTACATTCTCCTTCTCGATACTCTTCTTGGCTAACATATCAACTTTATCATGAAGGAGTAATCCAATGTGTGATGGGATCCATAGCAATTGTACATTAATTCCTTTGTCCCTAATTTTTGAGTATCTATACCTGGCTTCCCCAATGAGCATGTTGTTGGAGTCATTATATGAGCCAAGAGCCTTCAATGATGACATAGAATCAGTAATGATGATAGAGTCAAGCTCAGTGTCATAGGTTAGCTTTAGCGCCATTAGGATTGCAAACAATTCCTGGAGACATGACTGATTAACATAGAAAATGTTATTTTAAAGCCAGGAATGTCTGCATTGCTCATTCGGGACCCTATTCTGAAATTGGCCGTGCCCTCTGTAAACACATCTATCTCGGCTGAGTGGTTGAGGGGAGTAGACGTGTGCTGGGGATCTGGACCTACTAATTCGCAGGCCTACCCATTTCTCCCGACTGATAAGTCATCATTAAAACTCCTACTGTTGGAAGACAGCTTCAGTGTTGTGAGAACTCTTATGTGCGAGCTGTGACTAAGGATATACCTAGTGAAACACTGGAAATAGTTTTCCTTTTTGCAAAGGCCCTCACAGGCCTCTGCTTCCCCTCTGCCTTTCATTTGACCTCAGCCTCTCGCCTCTATCAACATACAGTGTAGAGGCGAATTTTGCTAGTCCACTGCTACTCGTGCCTCGCAAATTTGCTCACAACTCATCACTTTACCAACCTGAGGAATAACGACGAGTGTGCAGTCCTACGTGAGTTGGTAACCCAGGTGTCCACACACTGAAAATTCGTCTTTCACTCCAAGACACGTGTGCTAGAAGTTCTGCAAGTTTGGAGTGAGTAACAATCTGTATGAGTATTGCAGTGTTTGGTAACTCTTGAGAAGTCTGCCTCAGCCTGTGACCTTGAGCGAGGCACTGCATCACCTGCCTGAGACTTTCGCCCATATTGACTATGTGAAGAAAGGCGAATGTGCGTGCTCAGTTACCCCTGCTGTTCTCCTGTATCCCCAACTCTCTGCCTTTAAACTCAGTCGTTTGCCTCTATCAATGACGTGCAGTGTAGTGGTGTATTTTGCTGCCCCGCTGGTACTCGAATATGTGAGTTCCGCAAGTGCTGCAGATTTGTTGTAACTATTTGCATGAGTGGATTACGCTGACTTAGGACATTATGCTACCATCAGTACCTACGCAGGCTTAAAATGAGTGAGGAATGTCTGGCCTGCTGGGTGACCTTGAAAATGGCACTAAAAGACCCGCATGCCACTTACACCCATACTGTGTGTGTCTAGTGAGGTGAATGTCCCTTCCTCGACTTTCCTATTCACCGGTATCCCTTAACTCGTCGCTATTATCTACATATGGGATAAGGGCGAGTTTAGCTGATCCAGGCCAAACAGCACTCCAAGCCAGCCAGTGAAGGCCAAGGCTACATCTGTTCTGAATCCCAGAATGCCTTTGTGAACGTTCTACAGTGTTCTGGCCGTACCTTCAGTGTTGTGAGAACTAGTTCTTATGTAGTGAAAATTTGTCTGTCATTCCAAGACACGTGTGCTAGATGTGTTAAGTGCTGTGGGTTTGGAGTAATTAACAAGTAGTACAGGGTTGGTAACTCTCGAGACGACTGTGGGCCCAGTGAATGACCTTGAAAATTGCACTGCGACCTGCAGGCCACTACCCCCATATTGCCTGTGTCTAGCGAGGTGAATATCCCTTCCTTGTCCCTTCTCCTTCCTCGATTTGGAACTCAGCCGTTCGCCTCTATTTGCTTGTGGTCTAGAGGTGGTTTTTTGCCAGACCACATGGGTGCTTGAGTGCCCGTGTCCTCTGTGCCACACTCCGCTCATCTTGCGAGTGTCTCCTGTGTGCCTGCCTGCCTGCTGCAAGCAGGTGTCCGGGTGGTTGGCACGGGCTTGGCGAGCACAGTCAAGCAAGCTTGAGGGCAGCACTAAAAGCTAGCCAGAACAAGCTAAGGCAGCCTGCAGTTATAGCTGTCCTAGGGCCCAGCATGTCTGTGTATACGTTCTGCAGTGCTGCTGGCATACCAGTGTTTCCTGTAGTGGCTTGAGAACAATTTGACGAGCATTGCTGTGCTGACATTTTGAGTGGGACATGCCAGAGGTTCACTTATAAACATAGTAAGCTTGTGGTGATTGTCTTGTACACAGTGAACATTCATCTGCCATACTTGTGCTAGAAGTGTTAAGTGCTGCTTTCCCCAACAGTTAATTGTCATTTGTAAGCCTGTATTAAGACTTTAAAAGACTCAGAGTGTACTTCAGTGTAGCGACTCCTTACATTTGATAAATCAGTGTAATACATGCTCTGCTCAGTGTAACTGAACTATTAAATACGGTTACATAATTAAGTTGCTTGTCCTAGTGTCATTGTTGTGTTTTCTAATACATTTTCTCGTTCAGACTGAAACTTTACTGCTAAATTCCCAGTAATATTTCAAATTGCAGTGTTCATCTGTGGTGTGAGTGTGTAACTTATGCTTTGTATTTTTACTGTGAACAAGCTTACTCCTGCATAATGTTCAGTTTCATGAATACTTTCTTACTTGAGTAATTCGGTTACCTTTCAACTGTGTTAAGCAAGAGTCAGCCTGTTAACATCTATGTTCCTTGCCATCTCATCTAGTGGGTCTAGCGCCTAGTTAAAATTGTAATAGTAACAATTTGCAATCATTATACTTCTAGTTATACATTGTGTAAATTGGTTTAGACTATTTGATCAACTGGATTGTAGTGTTTAACTTCTGATACACCAATTTAATGACTGCAGACACGCACTGACACATAATAAACACATTAAAACGCTGGTAACTCCAGAAGCTGGGCCTAGTGTGTGACCTTGAGAAGTTCAGTGGGTTTATTACGACCAGCGGTGTACCACTCTCACCTATATTTACGTCAACAAAAGTGTATTCTAAGTGATAAAGTGTACACTTGGTGTACTTGGTAGCACTTGTCATACATAGTAACGTGTGTGTAAGTGAGATTGTTTAGGTACTGGTTCATCTATCTACAGCTGCACACTTATGCTTGCATACATGTATAACATAGTAACGTGTGAGTTACCCAGGATGGACCAAGGAAGTCGACCAGAGTGATTTATCTCATTGTCATTGTAACATTACCTAGTTTTTTTTTTTTTTTTTTTTTTTTTTTTTAGTAATACTGTTTACAATCTATGGTTGGGGTAAGAGGTTGTCTTCAGCATTCATTGTGATGTCTGCTATATTATTATTTCAGTGAGGTACATTAGGTGGCAGTAGCCTGAACTAACTCAAGTGGAAGTTATCATTGAATTTGAACCTCATGTTTAATGTGATGTATGTCAAAATTCTAATTTTATCCTCAATATTACCTACTTTGTCTCTCTCTCTCTCTCTCTCTCTCTCTCTCTCTCTCTCTCTTTTCATCTTTGTAATTTGTGATAAGGTGTAAGACCTCGCCTGTACCATCCATTATATCATAATATGTACCATATTATTAACACACATACAAGAGGTCTCTGAGTGTGTTTTTGGTGGGTGTGTGTCGTATTGAGTGGTGGTGGTCTGGGTTGAGTATGGTTGGAGGTGTTCATTGAACTTGAGCACTTGTGTCTTGTGATCTATTTTGGACTTTTGACTTTGTAGTGAATATTTGCTCTTGCATAAGCTATAAGGGAAAGATAAGCGAGGAATTCTTGTGTTGTGAGTCGTACACCAGATATCATCACTGGCAAACATGGCAACTGTCATAGAGGAGCCTATTTCTGCAGGTGATGGAAATGATGATAGCTTCCAGACCTTTAAAAGTAAACAAAAGAGAAAAAGTGAGAAAGGGCTAGAGCGTCGACGTAGTCAGACTCACTTGACTCGTACACAATGTGATACTAAACGTCCTTGGTGCACAGAGGCTGCAAGAAGTCTTTCTTCAAAGGAAGAATGTGTTAAGCTGAACTTCCCTGACAACACCCCGCTGCCTGCTAAGTGTGCATGGCTAATGGAAGCTGTAAACAAGCATCCTAACTCAAGGATCCAATTTAGGAAAAACACACACAACTTTGTGTTTGTGGTACAGAATAAAGAGCTGATCAATGATCTACTTAGTACACCTTATGGGGATATTAAGCTGCTCCGACCTCCATCAGACACTCACCACTTTAAAAAATGGGTCAGTATCATAATCTTTGGATACCCTCTCTGCATGGACCCATCCCATCTGACTCTAAGTGAGCATATCATCAAGCCTAAAAGACTTAAAGGAAAATCCCAAATTATTGCCAGTTGAGTGGGTCCTGTGCCCCTCCCCCGGAATATCTGGGTGCATGGTTTACGTTTCCTAAACATCGAAGTGTACCTACCCCCTAAACGTAGGTGTTACAAATACCAGCACTATGGCCATGTTGCAGTAGACTGTGGAATACTACATTCTTGGTGTGGTAAGTGTGCTGGGAAACATTCCACTAGAGAATGCACAGTAGGCCCTGACAGCCGAAAATTTAAGTGTATTAACTGTAAAGAAGTTGGGGTTACAGTTTCCCACAAGGACTGCAGTCAGAACCCAAACAACCTTCGATGTAAACCTGATAACAGTCCTTTAATGGTAACTGAGGATGGGGCCATCCAGTCTACCACAGCCAGATCTGAGACTGAACCTCTGCAAAGTGTGCAAGAACCCCACCTCACTGCAAAGGATTCTGGTGATACCAGAATGCCATCACACACACCAGCTGTGGAGGAGCTAGCCATCCCTGCTAGCACATATGGAACTACTGGTCTGCCACTACAGATACCTATGGCTACACCTGAATATGGGGATGAGTTTGTCATTTCTCCCAATACACACAACTACAACAGTCAGACGGACACCACACAGGTAACCTCCCTGGAAATTGGAGATGAGTCAGATGCACAGGACCTACCTGCAATGAATGATGAAACAGAGAACACTAATGTAACCATGGTACCTGTTAAGGTGATAGGTGTTAAAGAAAGCACTAACCCAGAAGTGCCATCCTCCGGAGAGGCATTGGATTCGCCTGACCTTCCTCATATTATAAATTTCCAGAAAAAAATTGAGCATCTTGAACAGATCCTGACAAGTTTCATAAATATACGTAATCAGGATGATGCTCTTGAGCATGGTGATGATGTCAAAAGTGCAGCAATCTCCGTTCAGCTTCCAGCAATTTGTGAGAAAGAAGCCCATAACTCTTGCCTTCAAGACTTGCCTTTTAACTGGCTGCCAAAATGCCGAAAAATGCTTAAAAATAAAGGTCCTGAAGATAAAGACGTACAAACTATGCTATTTGCTCTTAAGTATCTGCACACTGTAGTCAAAGCATAATAGTTTTACCATCTTATGAGCAAGAGATTGTAATAACTCACTACAATGGATACATTACAAATCTTTTCATGGAACATTGCTTCCATCAGGAAGCGGTTGCCTGACTTACATCATATTAGTGCAACCAAGAATATTGATGTCATCTGTTTGCAGGAATGTAGATTGAAAGATGGAGCACCTCCACCAAACTTGCCTGGATACGCAGCTTATAACCTAAGGTCAACCAACTGTTGTGTGATGTATGTCAGAAAGAACTTGCCACATTCACTCCTTTCCTTGCAGAGTCGAGTTAACATGCAGTATCATGGTGTCAAAGTACATGCAGGCGATTTTTCCATAAACATTTTTAATCTCTATGCCCCAGCGAACCAGCTTCGACCTGATGCTTTACCAGATCGCATCAATAGTGAAACTACCATCATTCTTCGAGATTTTAATGCCAGACATAAGAATATTGGTGGGTCTATAACAAACACCAATGGAACTAAACTAGTGAGATTGCTAAATGAGCATGATAATGTTCGAATTGTGGGCACTACTGAGCCTACTCACATATATGGTGGCATACTAGATCTGTGTCTTGGATTTAATACATCATATACGATGCATGACTCTGTCATAGTTGATGATTTTCTATCTGATCACTTCCCAAGACTAACAACTGTCAGTCTTGATCACATCTCCAGCAATCAAGGAGCTAAATACAGGAGGAAACTTATTCTCAAGCCAGAACACAGAGACAACTTTATTAACCACTTGGATCAATGGTATAAGAATTACGATCCCATTGGCACACAAAAATTTAATGATGATTTAATTACCACTATTGAGAGTGTTCTCACAGATCAAGTGGGCAGGAATAGGAAACAAAGACCCTCCACTATAAATAACAATAAAAACCAATGTAAATACTATAATGATCCACAGCTGCGCAATCTAACACATGCAGCTAGGAGGATTGGAAAAGCATACCGTGAATGTAGAACCCCAGACCTGCTCAGAACGTTCCAAGCTGCACTAACAAATGCAAGGAATAGAAAGGAAGAACTTAGGCAACAGGAATGGGAACAGTTTGTTAGTGGATTAAATAGGTCCACCCCTTTGAGTTTGGCTTGGAAAGGTATAAATAAAATAACCAGGAAAAAGACTGGCAATGTTGCTCATCCCTTTCCTCTTGAAAAAGCAAATGACCTCATAAATGACTGGTCCAAAACATCCAGGCGTGAAAGCCTTCCATCTCATATTAGAAAAAATTTAGAGAGTACTTCTGAAGAAATGTTGAAACTGATTAATTTTATGAGCCAAAATATTGATGAGAGTGATTGCCTCTTTACCGAGTATGAATTAGATAATGCATTAACTAAAGGTCAATCAACTGCTCCTGGAGAGGATGGTATAACCTATGATATTCTCAGAACTCTAAGGCACGTGCCTGATAACCCTTTGTTGGCACTGTATAATCTGAGTTACATTGAGGGCGTTCTTCCTACTTCCTGGACCAATAGTCTCATTGTGCCTATCCCTAAGCCCCAACAGCCTGATACATTTAGGCCGATCTCCTTAACTAGTTGTCTTTGTAAAACTTTTGAAAGAATGATGCTTAACAGACTGTACTACAGAATCATACATCAACTTTCCCCCTACCTCTATGGGTTCATGAAAGGTAAAAGTATGCAGAACTGTATTTCCACCTTTCTCACTGCACACACCTCTACTAGTTTTACCACTTTTCTTTATCTAAAATCTGCATTTGATATTGTGAACAGAACCGTTATACTACATGAACTAGCTAAAATGAATATTGGTGGTAGCTTACTCTGCTGGATAATAGGATACCTGTCAAATAGAGTATCCTCTGTCCTTTACCAAGGCTTCAGAAGTGATTCTAAAGAAATGTCTTTAGGTACACCGCAGGGAGGAGTTCTTAGTCCCATGCTATTTAATATTCTGATTAATGCTCTCCTAAATGCTCTACCTGCCTCACCTAAACATATAACTATAAGCTGTGCTGATGATATCATGATCCATACAACAGGGCATAAGAAGATGAATACCATTCTTAATGAAGTTCAAGCAATTTGTAATCGACTAGGCCTCATAATATCTTCCTCTAAAACTAAGATATTAACAAGCAAACGACATCCCCCACCCATCTATTTGCAGGGTGAAATCATTAGCTACGTTAAAACTTACAAATATCTTGGTGTAGATGTACCCTTTAACAAATCCACTATACCACAACTAAACAAGAAATGTAAAGCTAGGCTAAATGCTCTCAAAGCTGTTGCTGGCTACAATCCCAACTATGGTGCTAATGTGAGAATCGTGAGAATGATGTACATAACCTATGTTAGGTCCTTAATTGATTATGCTGCTCCCATGTTGATATTAGCTAGAGAAAGTTCTCTCTGACCCTTGGAGTTAATGCAAAATGAAGCTCTCAGGATTATTCTTGGCTGTCCCAGATCTACAAAAGTTCTTAACATGAGGAAGGAGCTTGGTATTTCTAGTATCAGTGATAGGATTGTTGAAATTAACACTGTACTCGGTATTAGAATGTTGAGAATCGAACCAGACACTGTCACAGTGAATCTTACCAAGTGTCTAGAGGTAAATACACACAGATCTAAATGGATTGTGAAAACGTGCAATTGCATTAAGTTTTATAACCTGCATGAACTGTATCACTGTAGGCAACAAGAGCATTTCACCCCTCCATGGAAGATGTGTTCATTTAATATCACATACCTACAAGTCCCTCCCAAGAAGCTCATTGCTAGTAATCCCTTCCTTAAATCTCTTGTTAGAGCAACTGCTCAAGAAGAAATTTCTCACCTAGCTGGTAGTAACAAGTTATCACAAGTTATATACACTGATGGATCTAAACAGGAGTCTTCTGGCAGGGCTGCATCTGCTCTTGTTGCCACCTCCCTAGTTAAGAACGATAATAAATTTGTTGAGTTAGGCATAAGAATTAACAACTGGGCGTCTACACTGCAAAATGAATTGTTTGCAATCCTAATGGCGCTAAAGCTAACCTATGACACTGAGCTTGACTCTATCATCATTACTGATTCTATGTCATCATTGAAGGCTCTTGGCTCATATAATGACTCCAACAACATGCTCATTGGGGAAGCCAGGTATAGATACTCAAAAATTAGGGACAAAAGAATTAATGTACAATTGCTATGGATCCCATCACACACTGGATTACTCCTTCATGATAAAGTTGATATGTTAGCCAAGAAGAGTATCGAGAAGGAGAATGTATAATATAACTTTGGTATAACTGTGTCTAGCATTAGGAATAATATTAGGAGAGAAGTAAATAATGAAAATGATTGTTATAGGAATGCAGTTAGAAGCCTGAGTAGATCTATAACCCACTATGATAACATGAACGTAGATAAGTATGTTTATGGAGCAACTTGCAATGTGAACAGACTGACTGATGTTGTAGTGGCCAGGCTTAGGCTTGGTTACAAGTACTTCTGGCAGTTTGGGAGACACACAGATGATGATCAAACTAAATGTAAATTATGTGATCAGGCATATGGTCACTCTCTTGAACACTATGTGTTTAATTGTCCACTTATTGAGGAATACAGAGACAGACAGTATAATAACCTATGTGACATGTCAAGATATCTTATTAATGAAAATAAGATACCAGATATACTAAGCAAATTTCCTAAATTTGCTTGTAACAGATAAGTGAACTATAGATATGTAGATATAAATCCATATGTATTCCTGTTAACCCTTTGGGGCCTAGTTCCTAGGCCTTTTGTGTATCCATATGCTCTCGCGCTACCGTCCACAGGATGGATATGGGGTGCACAATAAACTAGCCACTTCGGTGGCAAAATCTAATCTAATCTCTGTAAACAAAGACTCCCAAGAGGTCTCACTAATGGAAGTGCACTTAGGAGACTCATGGATAAGGATAATGCTGATGATATTGATATTGATTATGTCTGTTTGTTATTTAGTAAGTTTTTTCATTTTGCTGAGAAATTGAATACTATCCCTGGACTTTTATAATGGAACCAAACTCGTATAAACTATGCATTTTAAGTTGGAATATTGCGTCACTTAGAAAAAGATTTTCTGACCTGCATCATAAAGTAACCACTGAATTCATTGATACTGTGTGTCTACAAGAGTGCAGGGTCCCTGAAAAATCCCAACCCCCTAAATTGCCATCGTTTGTTGCATATAACCTCAAATCTACTAATTCTTGTGTTCTGTATATTAAAAAAAAACTTCCCCATCAACTTCTTGCACATAAGAAAACAGAGGGGCTACAGTATCACGGTGGTGTTAGGATTTATATAGGGAACTCTGCTCTCAACATATTTAACTTGTACGCTCCTGCTGATAAGTTTAATTACTTGGAGCTCCCAACTTGTGCTCAGTCTGAACCTACTCTCATTATTGGTGATTATAATGCAAGACACAAAAGCATTGGAAACTCTCAGTTTGGTAATCGTAATGGCAATCGACTGTTGTCACTCTTAAACAGTCATGATAATGTGCAAATTATAGGTGAACTTGAACCCACACATATCTACTGAGGTGTCCTTGATCTGTGCCTGGGCTTCAACATTACCTCTGCCAGCTGTGAGTCTTCCATTGTAACAAATATAGCGTCTGATCATTTCCCAAGGCTAACCTCTCTAGATATTAGTAATACTATCCTCCCTGGTGGGATATTCAAACGGAAACATCTTAATGTTTCCCCTGATCAACATGATGACTTTGTTGCACATGTGACTGACTGGTTTAATTCCTATGAGTGTACCTCTGTCGAGACTTTTAACAATGACCTTGTGAGCAGTATTCAGAACTTCTTAGAGCCGCCTCTGAAACCTCCTACTACTCTAAATCCAAATGACTTCCATAATAATCATAAGTCTTATAAAAACCATACCTATTACAATGATTCTAAACTTCGAACATTGAAACGTACTGCTCGCAGACTAGGCCTAGCCTATAGAAACCATCGTACCCCCTGAAATGCTGAGCCTCTTCCAAACTGCCCTTGCTGCTGCCAGAGAGCGTATGACAGAGCTGCGGCAAACAGACTGGGAACAATTTGTCAATGGTCTCAATGCTCACACCCCACTTAGCCGGGCATGGAGGAACATAAATAGAATTAAGGGTAACAGAACTGGGCAGATCGCGCACTCATCCCTTGCATAGGGCGAATGAGTTAGTGCTTGGGCTGCTACATCTAGCTATGACAGTCTTCCCAGTACCACACAGGTGGTTTTAATGGACAAATATGATGCAAGGGAGAGACTTGTTTGCTTTATGCTCAGCAAGGCAGGTGACTGCAACATTCCTTTCACTAATTATGAACTTGATGCAGCACTAACTAAAGGCAACTCCACATCGCCTGGTGAGGATGGTATTACTTACAACATACTCAGATTGCTGTGTCGAGTACCAGGTAATCCTTTACTTGAATTATATAACATGAGTTATGTCACTGGGGAGCTCCCTAAATCATGGACCAATAGCCTCATTATTCCCATTCCGAAGCCCAATCAACAAAACTCATTTCGCACAATATCCCTTACTAGCTGCTTGTGTAAAACATTCGAAAGGATGATTCTTAATAGTCTTATGCACAGAATTAAGCAATTCTTGTCTCCCCGGTTGCATGGCTTCATGCATGGAAGGAGTGTGCATCATTGCATTACCACCTTTCTCACTCTGCACACTGACAGCTGATACATTACGTTCCTTGACCTTAAATCCGCTTTTGATGTAGCCAACCGACATGTAATCATTAGTGAACTTGCCAGAATGGATGTTGGAGGATGGCTTCTACGGTGGATTAAAGGTTACCTGTCCAACAGAAAGTCGTCTGTGTTGTTCCAAGGACATAGAAGTGTAACTAAAGATTTTGAATTAGGAACCCAACAGGGAGGTGTGCTTAGTCCCACCCTTTTCAACATTTTGATTAATGCCTTACTTAATGCCATGCCTAGCCAACCCCATCATTATATGGTTAGTTTTGCTGATGACATAATGATTCACACAACCGGATTCTCTAACACCCAAAACATTCTTAATCATGTACTAGCCTCGTGTCAGGACCTGGGATTAATAAACTCAGGGGATAAAACAAAGATACTCAACAGGCGTCCTCCTCGGCAGAGAGGCACAGTTCGTCAGATCCAGTTGCATGATCCAGTCTCTTCTAGAATATGTAAGCAGATACAGGTATCTAGGCTTTGAGGTTCCACTATTTGGGCCTGTTGTAACGAGACTTTGTCGCCAATACAAAGAAAGGCTGAGAGCACTTAGAGTTGTGGCAGGTTTTCATCCCAGGTATGGAGCTAATGTTAAAATTGTGAAAATGATGTATCTTGCTTATATTAGATCATTGGTTGATTATGCGGCGCCACTACTTGCACTCGTGTCTGACTGGAAGCTTGGAGGGCTGGAAAAACTGCAAAACGAAGCAATGAGGATCATCCTAGGATGCCCTCGTACTGCCAAAATTTTAAATATGCGGAAAGAACTTAATATTCCAAGCATTAGAGATCGTGTTACTGAAAGAAATATCCTAATTGGGGTCAATATGCTTAGGCTAGCCCATTCAAACCCCTGCACAGAAGCCCTCCAAACTTTCCTCAGCACTGGTGAACATCCTTCCAGATGGATCGAAAAAACTGGAACCGACCTCCGCATGAACCAGCTACATGATCTATATCAAGTTAGACAACAGAGACATTTCCCTGCTCCATGGGATATTACCCCATTCCAAACTATCATTCCTCCATTTCCCCCTAAAACTCTTCTTAAATCACAACCAAAGCTTCCTCTTGAAGCCAAACATGATGCCTTAAGCTGTACTGATAACTTAGTCGCACAGAACACTCTTTCACAAATTATTTACGTTGATGGTTCTGTTCACCAGCCCACTGGTGCAGTTGGTAGTGCTGCTGTTGTCACACAGAGTGATGGCTCACTTAAAAAAATTGGAGCACGCATCAATAACTGGGCCTCTACCCTTCAAACAGAACTGTTTGCCATACTCCTTGCATTCAAATGTGTCCATGTATCTAAGGTTGACACTTTAATTGTAACTGATTCTCTGTCATCCATAAATGCTCTCAACCCTTTAAGTATAAATTGTGGCATGCTTGTGTCAGAAGCCAGACATTGGTATGGTAAGATTGTGGACAGTGGAGTCATAGTGCACATGCTGTGGATTCCATCTCACATTGGTCTTCAGATGCATGATAAAACTGATAAATTGGCTAAGCTGTATGCTTTCAAAGAAGGGGTAGATTACAATCTTGGGTTGTCAGTTAGCAGTTTGAGAACAATAATACGAAAAGAACTTCAAATGAACTTTATTGACTAAAGACTTAGGGAGATTGACACAAGTCAGTCCATCTATCATCATTCCATCATGCAGGAGGAGCCATATGTCTATGGTGCACCCAACAAGATAAGCAGACTCTTGGATGTCACTACTGCCCGGCTCCGGCTGGGTTACAAGTATCTTTGGCAGGTTAAATAACCACCACCAGATGTAGACCAAACGAAATGTAAACTTTGCCAGATGGGCTATTGTCGCACCTTGCATCATTATGTACTGGAGTGTGATCAAATTAATGAATTTAGAAACAACTCACTCAGAAATGTTCAAGAAATGGCAAAGTATTTTATCCACAGTGGTATATTGCAGACCATTCTGGAGAAATACCCTGACTTTGCTAGCTGTAAATAATGTATTACCATGTGTGTGTGTGTGTGTGTGTGTGTGTGTGTGTGTGTGTGTGTGTGTGTGTGTGTGTGTGTGTGTGTGTGACTCAACAATCAATATTTGCACCAATAACTCATTACAGTTGTGACCGTGTGTGGAAGTGTGAATTTCTCATTACTCTATAATTTGTTCATGATTGTAGCCATGTATAAACGTAAGTAACCATTCTTACAGAATTCATTACCTTTGTAACTTGTGAGCTCATTACCTTTGTACCTAGTTCAGCTATCAAAACTTTGGGGCCCAGTCCCTGGACCCATTATGTACCTCTGTAATCTGTAAATACCTTTGTAACTTGTCATGATTGTGACCAGACCTACCTGGAATTCATTACCTTTGTAAATTGTGTTCATTACATTTGTAAATTATGAGTTCATTACCTCAAAGTGGCTGAAATCGCCGATTCGTAAATATCGCTGAGGTCACTAACTTTGCGAGAGCATAACTCTGTAAGTTTTCCATCAGATTTCATACTTTTGGTGTCATTACCATCGGGAAAAGATTCTCTTATCATTTCATAAGAATTTTTTTTTTAATTTTTACAACACCAGGAGACCTCAGAATTTGGGGTTGCGACAGTCAAGGGGTTAACCTTTTCAGGGTTTCGGCCGTATGGCTTACGCGCCAGTGTCCATGACGTACTAGTATGCATAAATTCTAGCACCTTCATATCTCGCGGGAAAAGGCTGGTAAACTTAGGTGTGAGAGAATGGGTGTGTGTGGTCGGTGAGCACGGTAGAAAAAAAAATCTGGGACCCAGTGGCGCATTGTGGGAATGCCATTTTAGTAGACCTTGTTCACCATGCCTCGTGGTAAGATGCTCCTCACTCCTCGGCGAATTGGGACACTTTTGTTCCCCAGTGAGAGTTCTAATACAGATGGAAGTGCCAGTGAAGATGAGTTTCAAGGTTTTGGTGATGTTTTGACCGAAACTAATGACCATAATATCGGTAATAGTGAGGAAAACCCAGACGACCCTCAGCCTTCCACCTCTGCTGTTGGGTAAGATAAGATTAAGATAAGATTTCGTTCGGATTTTTAACCCCGGAGGGTTAGCCACCCAGGATAACCCAAGAAAGTCAGTGCGTCATCAAGGACTGTCTAACTTATTTCCATTGGGGTCCTTAATCTTGTCCCCCAGGTACCTATTTGCTGCTAGGTGAACAGGACAACAGGTGTAAGGAATGGCAATATAAACACAAATGCAGTATAATGTGATCCTTTATTGACTACGTTTCGCCCACACAGTGGGCTTTTTCAAGTCACAAACAGAACTACCTGGGGTGGAAGGAACGCGAGTATTTATGGTCCGGCTGAGGTCAGGTGAAGAATGCTGCATCTGATGATGTACCGAGTGGGGTTATAGAGTCTAAAAACTTGGGTAGCTTGGAAAGGAGATTGGATAAGTTTGTGAGCAGACCTTCTACAGTGTTCTTATGTGGGATAGCGATGAAGAAGTTTCTTGGCAAGTGGTTCAGCTATGTTATAGAAGCCACTATTCTGGTTGAAGTTGTCGGATATAGAAATAAGTGATGATTCCAGGATTCTTCGGTATTGAGTGTTGTCTTCTGTGGCGATAAGTCTTGAGTGTAAGGAAACGTGTCGAAATGTTTCCACCCGCCGGGAATCGAACCCGGGCCCTCCGTGTGTGAAGCGGGAGCTTTAGCCACCAGGCTCACGTTCAGTTGTACCAGAATCAAAGAGGAAACTCCTATTTTCCCAAATCCCAGACTCAGATGTGAGCATTGGAGATGATAGTGATAGTGATTATGAACTACAAGCTCTTGAAACTAGTTCCAATAGTGACAGTGAAGTGGAATATTCTCCAGTGAATCATCAGTATATACGACGATATATACGCTCTGGTAGTGTGCCATGTGCTATTCCAATGGGAAGGAGTACATCTCGGAGTACATCCCGTGGCTGTACAACAGAAACAGACAGTGAAAATGACGATGATAGTGTTGCAATTGGGATGGAAAATGTGCATGGTGGTGGTAGTGGTGGTGCCAGGCATGAGGCACCAGCAGTGGGCCATGTGCCACTCATGCTGCCACCCACACTGCCACCCACGCTGGCACCCATTCTGCCACCCACGCTGCCACCCACGCTGCCACCCACGCTGCTGCCTCAGCTGATCTACAACAAATGCAACCATCCCCCACCCACCCACCACACCAGCTTCCACAACCACAACTTCCACAACCACAACCACCTGTCATTGTCCAGTACCTACCAACAGACCGCACCTGGGATTGTCAGGAAGCTGTCAATTTTGTTCCAAATCCTCACCGGTTTGATGAAAGCCAAGGTGGAATACAGCCATCCTGTACACTTGGGAACGATGCCACTGAATTGGAATGTTTCGAGTTATTCTTTGACGAACCCCTGATGGAAATTATTGTCAGGGAAAGTAACAGATACTACGAGTACACCATGGCAAACACAATACTTTCACCAAGTTCACGGCTACACAGGTGGAAGGAGGCAACTGTGGCTGAGATGTATCTTTTCTTTGCCACAATAATGCTTACGCCACATGTGTATAAGCAGAGTGTGAAATCATACTGGTCAGCAGACCGCCTGATTGCAACCCCAGGTTTCAGTGATATAATGAGAGTGAATCGATTTGTGCTGTTACGTATGCTTCACTTCTCAGACAAAATCAGGCCTGACAGAAACGACAGGTTGTGTAAGATTAGGAATGTGTTTGTCTATCTGAAAGAGAAATTCAATATGTATTTTTATCCCTTCAGGAAGCTTGTTATTGATGAATCTTTGATTATGTTCAAAGGAAGACTCTCTTTCAAGCAGTACATACCAAGCAAGAGGAAACGCTTTGGTATAAAGTTGTTTGTGCTTTGTGATTGTTGCAGTGGTCCGGTATTGGATATTATTGTGTACACTGGAAGTTATACACTGCAAAATGCCAGGAGGTTATTGGGCATCTCTGTTGATGTGGTTAGAACAATGATAGAACCATACCTTGGTAAGGGGTATATATTATATACTGATAACTGGTACACAAGCCCCTCACTCAGTGATTTTTTGCGAGTGAACATGACAGATGTGTGTGGCACAGTGCGTACAAATCTTAAACATATGCCCAGGTTTGACTCTGGCACTCGTAGAGGTGAGGTGCAGGCGTTTACTGCCTATGACATCATGGCATATCGGTGGCATGACAAACGAGATGTCACACTGTTGTCATTAGTTCACCCTAACGAAATGACAAACACTGGGAGGCAGCATACAGAGAGCAATGAACCCATTCTAAAACCTGCAGCTGTGATTGATTACACCCTCAATATGCGCTCAGTGGACAAATGTGACATGCAGACTGGGTTTGCTGATTGTGTTCGCAAGAGTCATAAGGGTACATAAAACTCTTTTTCCATCTTCTGGACATTTCCATGCTCAATACTTATAATATGTATAAGATGAGGACCAGAAACAAACTATCATGTGCCGAATTTTGTTTGTCTGTCATCAGACAAACTTAAATTGCCAGGCATACCATCTAAAGGGGACAAAAAGATACAAAACATCCAGGCCATGGGAAAACCTGGGTAGCCACAGCCACTCAAGAGGGAGAAGTTTTTTAGTGCCAGGAAGGAAAAAAAACTGGCAGGAAATGGCAGAAATCGTACACCAAATCCAGTCATTCCTGGAGTGGAACCACAGTCGATGGCCTCCACTCCAAACCAACAGATACAGATACTAATGCCGGAAAAAAATCCCCCCCCAGTACCAACAATACCACCAGTCCGATAACATTCTTCTTTGCAAATATACAGGGTCTAAAGCCAGCAACAAACAACAAAATACCTTTCATCCGTGGACTGCTTGCAGAGGCAAAGGCAATGTTCGTGGCTTTCACTGAGACCCACATAAAGGATCACTTGGACAACGAAATATGGATCCCAGGTTACAACCTATACAGATGTGACAGAGTGAACAGGCAAAAGGGGGGGGTTGGCCTGTACATTGCAGAGTCACTTGTTTGCACAGAACTGCTAAATGCCTCAAATGATGTAGTGGAAGTTTTAGCAGTAAAGGTCGAGAACCAAAACCTAGTCATTGTGATAGTCTACAAGCCTCCGGATGCAACATCCCAGCAATTCCAGGAACAGCTGTTAAAAATTGACCACTGTCTGGAAAACCTTCCAGCTCCTGCACCCAACATCTTGCTCCTGGGGGATTTCAACTTAAGGCACCTAAAATGGAGGAATATAGCAAATAATATTGTTGCAGTAATAACACCAGGAGGCAGCTCTGATGAAAACTCACACTCACGCGAGCTTTTAAATCTCTGCACAAAATTCAATTTAAACCAGCAAATAATAGAGCCTACTAGACTGGAGAATACACTAGACCTCATCTTCACTAACAATGATGATCTGATAAGAAATATCACCATATCAAAAACAATATACTCAGATCACAACATAATTGAGGTTCAGTCATGTATGTGCGGAGCCCCAGACCGACATAATGAGATTAGTCACGAGGGAGCATTCACCAAATTCAACTTCAATAACAAAAACATAAAGTGGGACCAAGTAAACCAAGTCCTAACCGATATAAGCTGGGAAGATATACTAAGCAACACAGACCCCAACTTATGCCTAGAACAGATTAACTCGGTGGCACTCGATGTATGCACAAGGCTTATTCCTCTAAGAAAAAGGAGGAGTAGATGTAAAACAGAAAGAGACAGGCGCTCCCTTTACAGGCGACGGAAAAGAATAACAGAGCTGCTAAAAGAGGTCAATATATCTGAAATGCGTAGAGAGACACTGGTCAGAGAAATAGCAAGCATCGAACTTAAGCTAAAAGAATCCTTTAGGAGTCAGGAATCGCGGGAAGAACTAAAAGCCATAAATGAAATCGAAAGAAACCCAAAGTATTTCTTCTCCTATGCCAAATCAAAATCGAGAACAACGTCCAGTATTGGGCCCCTACTTAAACAAGATGGGTCCTACACAGATGACAGCAAGGAAATGAGTGAGCTACTCAAGTCCCAATATGACTCAGTTTTTAGCAAGCCGCTAACCAGACTGAGAGTCGAAGATCAAAATGAATTTTTTATGAGAGAGCCACAAAATTTGATTAACACAAGCCTATCCGATGTTATCCTGACGCCAAATGACTTCGAACAGGCGATAAATGACATGCCCATGCACTCTGCCCCAGGGCCAGACTCATGGAACTCTGTGTTCATCAAGAACTGCAAGAAGCCCCTATCACGAGCCTTTTCCATCCTATGGAGAGGGAGCATGGACACGGGGGTCGTCCCACAGTTACTAAAAACAACAGACATAGCCCCACTCCACAAAGGGGGCAGTAAAGCAACAGCAAAGAACTACAGACCAATAGCACTAACATCCCATATCATAAAAATCTTTGAAAGGGTCCTAAGAAGCAAGATCACCACGCATCTAGAAACCCATCAGTTACACAACCCAGGGCAACATGGGTTTAGAACAGGTCGCTCCTGTCTGTCTCAACTATTGGACCACTACGACAAGGTCCTAAATGCACTAGAAGACAAAAAGAATGCAGATGTAATATATACAGACTTTGCAAAAGCCTTCGACAAGTGTGACCATGGCGTAATAGCGCACAAAATGCGTGCTAAAGGAATAACAGGAAAAGTCGGTCGATGGATCTATAATTTCCTCACTAACAGAACAGAGAGAGTAGTCGTCAACAGAGTCAAGTCCGAGGCAGCTACGGTGAAAAGCTCTGTTCCACAAGGCACAGTACTCGCTCCCATCTTGTTCCTCATCCTTATATCCGACATAGACAAGGATGTCAGCCACAGCACCGTGTCTTCCTTTGCAGATGACACCCGAATCTGCATGACAGTGTCTTCCATTGCAGACACTGCAAAGCTCCAGGCAGACATCAACCAAATCTTTCAGTGGGCTGCAGAAAACAATATGAAGTTCAACGATGAGAAATTTCAATTACTCAGATATGGTAAACATGAGGAAATTAAATCTTCATCAGAGTACAAAACAAATTCTGGCCACAAAATAGAGCGAAACACCAACGTCAAAGACCTGGGAGTGATCATGTCGGAGGATCTCACCTTCAAGGACCATAACATTGTATCAATCGCATCTGCTAGAAAAATGACAGGATGGATAATGAGAACCTTCAAAACTAGGGAGGCCAAGCCCTTGATGACACTCTTCAGGTCACTTGTTCTATCTAGGCTGGAATATTGCTGCACACTAACAGCACCTTTCAAGGCAGGTGAAATTGCCGACCTAGAAAATGTACAGAGAACTTTCACGGCGCGCATAACGGAGATAAAACACCTCAATTATTGGGAGCGCTTGAGGTTCCTAAACCTGTATTCCCTGGAACGCAGGAGGGAGAGATACATGATTATATACACCTGGAAAATCCTAGAGGGACTAGTACCGAACTTGCACACGAAAATCACTCATTACGAAAGCAAAAGACTTGGCAGACGATGCACCATCCCCCCAATGAAAAGCAGGGGTGTCACTAGCACGTTAAGAGACCATACAATAAGTGTCAGGGGCCCGAGACTGTTCAACTGCCTCCCAGCACACATAAGGGGGATTACCAACAGACCCCTGGCAGTCTTCAAGCTGGCACTGGACAAGCACCTAAAGTCAGTTCCGGATCAGCCGGGTTGTGGCTCGTATGTTGGTTTGCGTGCAGCCAGCAGCAACAGCCTGGTTGATCAGGCTCTGATCCACCAGGAGGCCTGGTCTCAGACCGGGCCGCGGGGGCGTTGACCCCCGGAACTCTCTCCAGATAATGTCCAGATGTCCAGACAAATAGTATTCAAGTACCAAGGAACAACACCTGCAATAGACCGCCCACCAAATTATCAACAACTACCTTCTCGTCTGTAGCGTGGTGATCACTTCCTAATACAACTACCTGCTTCTGCTTTCAAGAAAAAGTCTCAGAAGAGGTATTACGTCTGTGCACATACAAGAAATGCCCACAACAATGCAGAGACACTCGTTTTATGTGTGAGGAGTGTAAAACACCACTGTGCATGACACCATGTTTTATGTGTGAGGAGTGTAAAACACCACTGTGCATGACACCATGTTTTATGTGTGAGAGTGTAAAACACCACTGTGCATGAGACCATGTTTTATGTGTGAGGAGTGTAAAACACCACTGTGTATGACACCATGTTTTATGTGTGAGAGTGTAAAACACCACTGTGCATGACACCATGTTTTATGTGTGAGAGTGTAAAACACAGTAATGGTGAAGCTGGAGGTGCTGTCCTGGGAGACAGTAATGGTGAAGCTGGAGATGCTGTCCTGGGAGACAGTAATGGGGAAGCTGGAGACGCTGTCCTGGGAGACAGTAATGGTGAAGCTGGAGATTTTGTCCAGGTAGTCGGGAATTATACGCAGGAAGGAATACATATAAATGATCCCATAGGGGACAGGAGCCATAGTAGGGAAACAAGTGTAGTCAAAGATAAGATAAAACCAATATTGCAAACTAGAAATACCGCAGGAAATAGCAAACAAGAGGACTCCACTAGCAATAGTGAGGATATATTACCAAAAACAAATGGTGGGAGCTCCATTGTTGGTGCTAGGGAGGATAGAAGTAAGACAGGGAAACATGCACCAACAGGGAATACAGTCACAGAAACCCAAGGCAAACGGAAACCAAGCCTGTGCACATACTATGCACTCGGTATCTGCTGGCATGGGAAATCTGGAAAAACAGATGGGACGTGCAACTATGACCACCCTAGGAAATGCCATGCCCATATGACAACAGGAAAATGCAAACTCCCTTCCTGTAAGCTTTTTCACCCTGAACTGTGTACCTCTTCAGTACAGGAAAGACTGTGCTATAACTTAAATTGCCAGGCATACCATCTAAAGGGGACAAAAAGATACAAAACATCCAGGCCATGGGAAAACCTGGGTAGCCACAGCCACTCAAGAGGGAGAGGTTTTTTAGTGCCAGGAAGGAAAAAAAACTGGCAGGAAATGGCAGAAATCGTACACCAAATCCAGTCATTCCTGGAGTGGAACCACAGTCGATGGCCTCCACTCCAAACCAACAGATACAGATACTAATGCCGGAAAAAAAATCCCCCCCCAGTACCAACAATACCACCAGTCCGATAACATTCTTCTTTGCAAATATACAGGGTCTAAAGCCAGCAACAAACAACAAAATACCTTTCATCCGTGGACTGCTTGCAGAGGCAAAGGCAATGTTCGCGGCTTTCACTGAGACCCACATAAAGGATCACTTGGACAACGAAATATGGATCCCAGGTTACAACCTATACAGATGTGACAGAGTGAACAGGCAAAAGGGGGGGGTTGGCCTGTACATTGCAGAGTCACTTGTTTGCACAGAACTGCTAAATGCCTCAAATGATGTAGTGGAAGTTTTAGCAGTAAAGGTCGAGAACCAAAACCTAGTCATTGTGATAGTCTACAAGCCTCCGGATGCAACATCCCAGCAATTCCAGGAACAGCTGTTAAAAATTGACCACTGTCTGGAAAACCTTCCAGCTCCTGCACCCAACATCTTGCTCCTGGGGGATTTCAACTTAAGGCACCTAAAATGGAGGAATATAGCAAATAATATTGTTGCAGTAATAACACCAGGAGGCAGCTCTGATGAAAACTCACACTCACGCGAGCTTTTAAATCTCTGCACAAAATTCAATTTAAACCAGCAAATAATAGAGCCTACTAGACTGGAGAATACACTAGACCTCATCTTCACTAGCAATGATGATCTGATAAGAAATATCACCATATCAAAAACAATATACTCAGATCACAACATAATTGAGGTTCAATCATGTATGCGCGGAGCCCCAGACCGACATAATGAGATTAGTCACGAGGGAGCATTCACCAAATTCAACTTCAATAACAAAAACATAAAGTGGGACCAAGTAAACCAAGTCCTAACCGATATAAGCTGGGAAGATATACTAAGCAACACAGACCCCAACTTATGCCTAGAACAGATTAACTCGGTGGCACTCGATGTATGCACAAGGCTTATTCCTCTAAGAAAAAGGAGGAGTAGATGTAAAACAGAAAGAGACAGGCGCTCCCTTTACAGGCGACGGAAAAGAATAACAGAGCGGCTAAAAGAGGTCAATATATCTGAAATGCGTAGAGAGACACTGGTCAGAGAAATAGCAAGCATCGAACTTAAGCTAAAAGAATCCTTTAGGAGTCAGGAATCGTGGGAAGAACTAAAAGCCATAAATGAAATCGAAAGAAACCCAAAGTATTTCTTCTCCTATGCCAAATCAAAATCGAGAACAACGTCCAGTATTGGGCCCCTACTTAAACAAGATGGGTCCTACACAGATGACAGCAAGGAAATGAGTGAGCTACTCAAGTCCCAATATGACTCAGTTTTTAGCAAGCCGCTAACTAGACTGAGAGTCGAAGATCAAAATGAATTTTTTATGAGAGAGCCACAAAATTTGATTAACACAAGCCTATCCGATGTTATCCTGACGCCAAATGACTTCGAACAGGCGATAAATGACATGCCCATGCACTCTACCCCAGGGCCAGACTCATGGAACTCTGTGTTCATCAAGAACTGCAAGAAGCCCCTATCACGAGCCTTTTCCATCCTATGGAGAGGGAGCATGGACACGGGGGTCGTCCCACAGTTACTAAAAACAACAGACATAGCCCCACTCCACAAAGGGGGCAGTAAAGCAACAGCAAAGAACTACAGACCAATAGCACTAACATCCCATATCATAAAAATCTTTGAAAGGGTCCTAAGAAGCAAGATCACCACGCATCTAGAAACCCATCAGTTACACAACCCAGGGCAACATGGGTTTAGAACAGGTCGCTCCTGTCTGTCTCAACTATTGGACCACTACGACAAGGTCCTAAATGCACTAGAAGACAAAAAGAATGCAGATGTAATATATACAGACTTTGCAAAAGCCTTCGACAAGTGTGACCATGGCGTAATAGCGCACAAAATGCGTGCTAAAGGAATAACAGGAAAAGTCGGTCGATGGATCTATAATTTCCTCACTAACAGAACAGAGAGAGTAGTCGTCAACAGAGTAAAGTCCGAGGCAGCTACGGTGAAAAGCTCTGTTCCACAAGGCACAGTACTCGCTCCCATCTTGTTCCTCATCCTTATATCCGACATAGACAAGGATGTCAGCCACAGCACCGTGTCTTCCTTTGCAGATGACACCCGAATCTGCATGACAGTGTCTTCCATTGCAGACACTGCAAAGCTCCAGGCAGACATCAACCAAATCTTTCAGTGGGCTGCAGAAAACAATATGAAGTTCAACGATGAGAAATTTCAATTACTCAGATATGGTAAACATGAGGAAATTAAATCTTCATCAGAGTACAAAACAAATTCTGGCCACAAAATAGAGCGAAACACCAACGTCAAAGACCTGGGAGTGATCATGTCGGAGGATCTCACCTTCAAGGACCATAACATTGTATCAATCGCATCTGCTAGAAAAATGACAGGATGGATAATGAGAACCTTCAAAACTAGGGAGGCCAAGCCCATGATGACACTCTTCAGGTCACTTGTTCTATCTAGGCTGGAATATTGCTGCACACTAACAGCACCTTTCAAGGCAGGTGAAATTGCCGACCTAGAAAATGTACAGAGAACTTTCACGGCGCGCATAACGGAGATAAAACACCTCAATTACTGGGAGCGCTTGAGGTTCCTAAACCTGTATTCCCTGGAACGCAGGAGGGAGAGATACATGATTATATACACCTGGAAAATCCTAGAGGGACTAGTACCGAACTTGCACACGAAAATCACTCATTACGAAAGCAAAAGACTTGGCAGACGATGCACCATCCCCCCAATGAAAAGCAGGGGTGTCACTAGCACGTTAAGAGACCATACAATAAGTGTCAGGGGCCCGAGACTGTTCAACTGCCTCCCAGCACACATAAGGGGGATTACCAACAGACCCCTGGCAGTCTTCAAGCTGGCACTGGACAAGCACCTAAAGTCAGTTCCGGATCAGCCGGGCTGTGGCTCGTATGTTGGTTTGCGTGCAGCCGGCAGCAACAGCCTGGTTGATCAGGCTCTGATCCACCAGGAGGCCTGGTCTCAGACCGGGCCGCGGGGGCGTTGACCCCCGGAACTCTCTCCAGGTAAACTCCAGGTAAACACCACTGTGTATGACACCATGTTTTATGTGTGAGGAGTGTAAAACACCACTGTGCATGACACCATGTTTTATGTGTGAGAGTGTAAAACACCACTGTGCATGACACCATGTTTTATGTGTGAGAGTGTAAAACACCACTGTGCATGACACCATGTTTTATGTGTGAGAGTGTAAAACACCACTGTGTATGACACCATGTTTTATGTGTGAGAGTGTAAAACACCATTGTGTATGACACCATGTTTTATGTGTGAGGAGTGTAAAACACCACTGTGTATGACACCATGTTTTATGTGTGAGTGTAAAACACCACTGTGTATGACACCATGTTTTATGTGTGAGAGTGTAAAACACCACTGTGTATGACACCATGTTTTATGTGTGAGAGTGTAAAACACCACTGTGTATGACACCATGTTTTATGTGTGAGAGTGTAAAACACCACTGTGCATGACACCATGTTTTATGTGTGAGAGTGTAAAACACCACTGTGTATGACACCATGTTTTATGTGTGAGAGTGTAAAACACCACTGTGTATGACACCATGTTTTATGTGTGAGGAGTGTAAAACACCATTGTGCATGACACCATGTTTTATGTGTGAGAGTGTAAAACACCACTGTGTATGACACCATGTTTTATGTGTGAGAGTGTAAAACACCACTGTGTATGACACCATGTTTTATGTGTGAGAGTGTAATACACCACTGTGCATGACACCATGTTTTATGTGTGAGAGTGTAAAACACCACTGTGCATGACACCATGTTTTATGTGTGAGAGTGTAAAACACCACTGTGTATGACACCATGTTTTATGTGTGAGGAGTGTAAAACACCACTGTGCATGACACCATGTTTTATGTGTGAGGAGTGTAAAACACCACTGTGCATGACACCATGTTTTATGTGCGAGGAGTGTAAAACACCACTGTGCATGACACCATGTTTTATGTGTGAGGAGTGTAAAACACCACTGTGCATGACACCATGTTTTATGTGTGAGAGTGTAAAACACCACTGTGCATGACACCATGTTTTATGTGTGAGGAGTGTAAAACACCACTGTGTATGACACCATGTTTTATGTGTGAGGAGTTTAAAACACCACTGTGTATGACACCATGTTTTATGTGTGAGAGTGTAAAACACCACTGTGTATGACACCATGTTTTATGTGTGAGAGTGTAAAACACCACTGTGCATGACACCATGTTTTATGTGTGAGAGTGTAAAACACCACTGTGCATGACACAATGTTTTATGTGTGAGGAGTGTAAAACACCACTGTGTATGACACCATGTTTTATGTGTGAGGAGTTTAAAACACCACTGTGTATGACACCATGTTTTATGTGTGAGAGTGTAAAACACCACTGTGTATGACACCATGTTTTATGTGTGAGAGTGTAAAACACCACTGTGTATGACACCATGTTTTATGTGTGAGAGTGTAAAACACCACTGTGCATGACACCATGTTTTATGTGTGAGAGTGTAAAACACCACTGTGCATGACACCATGTTTTATGTGTGAGAGTGTAAAACACCACTGTGCATGACACCATGTTTTATGTGTGAGAGTGTAAAACACCACTGTGTATGACACCATGTTTTATGTGTGAGAGTGTAAAACACCACTGTGTATGACACCATGTTTTATGTGTGAGAGTGTAAAACACCACTGTGTATGACACCATGTTTTATGTGTGAGAGTGTAAAACACCACTGTGTATGACACCATGTTTTATGTGTGAGAGTGTAAAACACCACTGTGCATGACACCATGTTTTATGTGTGAGGAGTGTAAAACACCACTGTGTATGACACCATGTTTTATGTGTGAGGAGTGTAAAACACCACTGTGTATGACACCATGTTTTATGTGTGAGAGTGTAAAACACCACTGTGCATGACACCATGTTTTATGTGTGAGAGTGTAAAACACCACTGTTTATGACACCATGTTTTATGTGTGAGAGTGTAAAACACCACTGTGCATGACACCATGTTTTATGTGTGAGAGTGTAAAACACCACTGTGTATGACACCATGTTTTATGTGTGAGAGTGTAAAGCACCATTGTGTATGACACCATGTTTTATGTGTGAGGAGTGTAAAACACCACTGTGTATGACACCATGTTTTATGTGTGAGTGCAAAACACCACTGTGTATGACACCATGTTTTATGTGTGAGAGTGTAAAACACCACTGTGTATGACACCATGTTTTATGTGTGAGAGTGTAAAACACCACTGTGTATGACACCATGTTTTATGTGTGAGAGTGTAAAACACCACTGTGCATGACACCATGTTTTATGTGTGAGAGTGTAAAACACCACTGTGTATGACACCATGTTTTATGTGTGAGAGTGTAAAACACCACTGTGTATGACACCATGTTTTATGTGTGAGGAGTGTAAAACACCACTGTGCATGACACCATGTTTTATGTGTGAGAGTGTAAAACACCACTCTGTTTGACACCATGTTTTATGTGTGAGAGTGTAAAACACCACTGTGTATGACACCATGTTTTATGTGTGAGAGTGTAAAAGACCACTGTGTATGACACCATGTTTTATGTGTGAGAGTGTAAAACACCACTGTGTATGACACCATGTTTTATGTGTGAGGAGTTTAAAACACCACTGTGCATGACACCATGTTTTATGTGTGAGGAGTGTAAAACACCACTGTGCATGACACCATGTTTTATGTGTGAGAGTGTAAAACACCACTGTGTATGACACCATGTTTTATGTGTGAGAGTGTAAAACACCACTGTGTATGACACCATGTTTTATGTGTGAGAGTGTAAAACACCACTGTGCATGACACCATGTTTTATGTGTGAGGAGTGTAAAACACCACTGTGTATGACACCATGTTTTATGCGTGAGAGTGTAAAACACCACTGTGGATGACACCATGTTTTATGTGTGAGAGTGTAAAACACCACTGTGTATGACACCATGTTTTATGTGTGAGAGTGTAAAACACCACTGTGTATGACACCATGTTTTATGTGTGAGGAGTGTAAAACACCACTGTGTATGGCACCATGTTTTATGTGTGAGAGTGTAAAACACCACTGTGTATGACACCATGTTTTATGTGTGAGAGTGCAAAACACCACTGTGCATGACACCATGTTTTATGTGTGAGGAGTGTAAAACACCACTGTGTATGACACCATGTTTTATGTGTGAGAGTGTAAAACAGCACTGTGTATGACACCATGTTTTATGTGTGAGAGTGTAAAACACCACTGTGTATGACACCATGTTTTATGTGTGAGGAGTGAAAAACACCACTGTGTATGACACCATGTTTTATGTGTGAGAGTGTAAAACACCACTGTGTATGACACCATGTTTTGTGTGTGAGAGTGTAAAACACCACTGTGCATGACACCATGTTTTATGTGTGAGAGTGTAAAACACCATTGTGTATGACACCATGTTTTATGTGTGAGAGTGTAAAACACCACTGTGTATGACACCATGTTTTATGTGTGAGAGTGTAAAACACCACTGTGCATGACACCATGTTTTATGTGTGAGAGTGTAAAACACCACTGTGTATGACACCATGTTTTATGAGTGAGGAGTGTAAAACACCACTGTGTATGACACCATGTTTTATGTGTGAGGAGTGTAAAACACCACTGTGTAAGACACCATGTTTTATGTGTGAGAGTGTAAAACACCACTGTGTATGACACCATGTTTTATGTGTGAGAGTGTAAAACACCACTGTGTATGACACCATGTTTTATGTGTGAGAGTGTAAAACACCACTGTGTATGACACCATGTTTTATGTGTGAGAGTGTAAAACACCACTGTGTATGACACCATGTTTTATGTGTGAGAGTGTAAAACACCACTGTGTATGACACCATGTTTTATGTGTGAGAGTGTAAAACACCACTGTGTATGACACCATGTTTTATGTGTGAGGAGTGTAAAACACCACTGTGCATGACACCATGTTTTATGTGTGAGAGTGTAAAACACCACTGTGCATGACACCATGTTTTATGTGTGAGAGTGTAAAACACCACTGTGCATGACACCATGTTTTATGTGTGAGAGTGTAAAACACCACTGTGCATGACACCATGTTTTATGTGTGAGAGTGTAAAACACCACTGTGTATGACACCATGTTTTATGTGTGAGGAGTGTAAAACACCACTGTGCATGACACCATGTTTTATGTGTGAGAGTGTAAAACACCACTGTGCATGACACCATGTTTTATGTGTGAGAGTGTAAAACACCACTGTGTATGACACCATGTTTTATGTGTGAGAGTGTAAAACACCACTGTGTATGACACCATGTTTTATGTGTGAGGAGTGTAAAACACCACTGTGTATGACACCATGTTTTATGTGTGAGAGTGTAAAACACCACTGTGTATGACACCATGTTTTATGTGTGAGAGTGTAAAACACCACTGTGTATGACACCATGTTTTATGTGTGAGAGTGTAAAACACCACTGTGTATGACACCATGTTTTATGTGTGAGAGTGTAAAACACCACTGTGCATGACACCATGTTTTATGTGTGAGAGTGTAAAACACCACTGTGTATGACACCATGTTTTATGTGTGAGAGTGTAAAACACCACTGTGTATGACACCATGTTTTATGTGTGAGGAGTGTAAAACACCACTGTGTATGACACCATGTTTTATGTGTGAGAGTGTAAATCACCACTGTGTATGACACCATGTTTTATGTGTAAGAGTGTAAAACACCACTGTGTATGACACCATGTTTTATGTGTGAGAGTGTAAAACACCACTGTGTATGACACCATGTTTTATGTGTGAGAGTGTAAAACACCACTGTGTATGACACCATGTTTTATGTGTGAGGAGTGTAAAACACCACTGTGTATGACACCATGTTTTATGTGTGAGAGTGTAAAACACCACTGTGTATGACACCATGTTTTATGTGTGAGAGTGTAAAACACCACTGTGTATGACACCATGTTTTATGTGTGAGAGTGTAAAACACCACTGTGCATGACACCATGTTTTATGTGTGAGGAGTGTAAAACACCACTGTGTATGACACCATGTTTTATGTGTGAGAGTGTAAAACACCACTGTGTATGACACCATGTTTTATGTGTGAGAGTGTAAAACACCACTGTGCATGACACCATGTTTTATGTGTGAGAGTGTAAAACACCACTGTGTATGACACCATGTTTTATGTGTGAGAGTGTAAAACACCACTGTGTATGACACCATGTTTTATGTGTGAGAGTGTAAAACACCACTGTGTATGACACCATGTTTTATGTGTGAGAGTGTAAAACACCACTGTGCATGACACCATGTTTTATGTGTGAGAGTGTAAAACACCACTGTGCATGACACCATGTTTTATGTGTGAGAGTGTAAAACACCACTGTGTATGACACCATGTTTTATGTGTGAGAGTGTAAAACACCACTGTGTATGACACCATGTTTTATGTGTGAGGAGTGTAAAACACCACTGTGTATGACACCATGTTTTATGTGTGAGAGTGTAAAACACCACTGTGTATGACACCATGTTTTATGTGTGAGAGTGTAAAACACCACTGTGTATGACACCATGTTTTATGTGTGAGGAGTGTAAAACACCACTGTGTATGACACCATGTTTTATGTGTGAGGAGTGTAAAACACCACTGTGTATGACACCATGTTTTATGTGTGAGAGTGTAAAACACCACTGTGTATGACACCATGTTTTATGTGTGAGAGTGTAAAACACCACTGTGCATGACACCATGTTTTATGTGTGAGAGTGTAAAACACCACTGTGTATGACACCATGTTTTATGTGTGAGAGTGTAAAACACCACTGTGTATGACACCATGTTTTATGTGTGAGAGTGTAAAACACCACTGTGTATGACACCATGTTTTATGTGTGAGAGTGTAAAACACCACTGTGCATGACACCATGTTTTATGTGTGAGGAGTGTAAAACACCACTGTGCATGACACCATGTTTTATGTGTGAGAGTGTAAAACACCACTGTGTATGACACCATGTTTTATGTGTGAGGAGTATAAAACACCACTGTGCATGACACCATGTTTTATGTGTGAGAGTGTAAAACACCACTGTGTATGACACCATGTTTTATGTGTGAGAGTGTAAAACACCACTGTGTATGACACCATGTTTTATGTGTGAGGAGTGTAAAACACCACTGTGCATGACACCATGTTTTATGTGTGAGAGTGTAAAACACCACTGTGTATGACACCATGTTTTATGTGTGAGAGTGTAAAACACCACTGTGCATGACACCATGTTTTATGTGTGAGAGTGTAAAACACCACTGTGCATGACACCATGTTTTATGTGTGAGAGTGTAAAACACCACTGTGCATGACACCATGTTTTATGTGTGAGGAGTGTAAAACACCACTGTGCATGACACCATGTTTTATGTGTGAGAGTGTAAAACACCACTGTGTATGACACCATGTTTTATGTGTGAGAGTGTAAAACACCACTGTGTATGACACCATGTTTTATGTGTGAGAGTGTAAAACACCACTGTGTATGACACCATGTTTTATGTGTGAGAGTGTAAAACACCACTGTGTATGACACCATGTTTTATGTGTGAGAGTGTAAAACACCACTGTGTATGACACCATGTTTTATGTGTGAGGAGTGTAAAACACCACTGTGCATGACACCATGTTTCAAAGACTTCCACAGGCTGCAGAACTTATAGAAACATTCCCTGTGACTGTATATGTGTATATAAAATATAGAAAAATAGTAATAAACAATATTTCATATTGTTTGTGTGTGAAAACAACAATTATAAACAATATAAGGACAACAGTGTTTGTGGAGTTATTGTATAGTAAATAAAGAGAAAAAATTATAAAATACTGCCAATATTAGTCTCATAGGCCATAAAACTTACTTTGAAAAAAAAATTAAAAAATATTAGAAAATAGTACCTAAAAAACAAAAACAAATAATACTGGGTGACGGCAGTCGGCGATGATACCATATACCGAGCATTTTGTGTCAACTTCACACCTCCATATCTCGGTAAGTATTGATGGTGAAAATTTTTTGTTTAGCCTATAATGTTTAGAAAAAAAAACTATATTTTCATAAGAAAAAGTAATTTTTTTTTTTTAAATTTGGGGGACCTTGAGAACAAGTCTCTGAGAGGGCCTGTGGAACCTGAAAGGGTTAAACTGTCCAAACATAGGTCTACTTTCACCTGCTTGTCACTCCGAATATATTGAAAATAAAAAATTGTTTTGTTTTTAAATTAAAGAGGGGTACATGTATTTTATGTGTGGTATAAGACCAAAAAAATAATTTTAGATCCAGTACTTACCAAGATTGTAATAAAGTTGGTAGAATTACCGACAATATGTAAAGTAAAAGGACACAAGTGCTGATTCAAGTGCCTTGAATCAGCACTGATCGCTGTTTCGAATACAATTAAACAAAACAACGGCAGCTTCACCATCTCCGAAGTCTTAGCAAGAATCCTCCTGAAAACAGTAAACCCTGCCATCACATAGTCTCTCCTGTTATACTACACAAAGCACATTACAGAGAGTGAATACTGAAATTACCTGCCTCTTTCCAGTCTATATTTGTCCAACCTATTTTTATGTTACCCAAGTAATAGCTTTTATATCCTTTTACTCATGTACGAATTAATTGCTCTACCATATTGTATTATTTTTGTCACTACTACTACTACTACTACTACTACTACTACTACCACTAGTGAACATCGATATGGTACCTCACTAATATTGCACCTCACTCTGAGCCTTTATATACCCTCTGTGTCCATGTATTGTTTGTAATGGCTTGATAAAGCTCCTGGAGAGCGAAACGTTGCCACAATAAAACGTCACATTAGTTGCACTTGTGTCCTTTTACTTTACACTTACCAAGATATAAGACCATGAAGTTGGCTCTGGATGCTCACCTGATGTCAACATCCAGTCCTGCCACTTGCAAAAGTGTTGCCAATTTTCCTTTTTTTCTCGTTTTTATTTTAATTTATATAATTTTTATGTTCTGATAATTACAATTTATAATAGTTCTTGTGGTTTCATAGCCAATTTTTGTTCTGACACTAATATTATGTAGTACTGAAACAGTACTCAAATAGTAACAATCACACTGACAGGTGAACATTTTTACCTGCCTTGGTCATTTACTATTGTCTAAAAATATATACAAAGTATTTATAGTTCCCAGCAATGTTTTAGACACACTGGAGTGTGAACCTCCTAGAAGCATGTTGTTATGACAAGGGTCAGAATGTGCCTTGCAGGAGGGTGGAACCTTGCCTTCATATGTTTTACTCTTGCACTCAAACATGTCTCTGTATGTCTGTCTGTCAGTCTGTCTATCTGTCTGTCTGTGTCTGTCTCTCTATCTGTCTATCTGTACATCTATCTGTCTTTCTGTACACCTATCATCGGACTTAATGACCTGCTCGACATACGTCCACTCGACTTACAACCGTGTGTCTGGCAGCTGGGCTGGGCCAGCTGATGCGTATCACTGTACTATATTTGACAATACTCGCGACAGCAATGCGTCACGTAGGCAGCATCAGTTTGAGTAACCCTGTCCTATCAGCAGCATCATACTGTATTAACTGTACTAATTGGACAGTAAATTTCACCATGGCCCCTAAGATGAAGTCTGAATCTTGCACTGGAGATTGTGGCAAGAAAGGCTCTTACTCTCGAACTCTCTATTTGTTTTCACTGTTGTACATAAACCTGTCTGTATCTGTCTGCCTGTATATCTGTGTCTGTCTGTATCTCTGTGTGTCTGTACTCTTCAAGGGGGGCTCCTTGGCGTGGTGAAGAGGCTCTTGGTCTGAGGAATTAGACCTGTCGGTCTCATTCCTCAGACCGAACCTAATTACCCCCAAATCCCCCCTTCCCTATCCCATCCTCCCCATTTTCCTTTCCTCCTCCTCCTCCCCACCCCTCCCTTTTGCCCTTCCTCTTTTTGGCCTTTGGGATTTTTCCCACAGGTGCACTAGTTCCTAGGTAGGGAAAGGGTGCCGGGGCCCACCCCATTCCATTGAGGTTCTTGGCGGTGGCGTAGTTTACTGTGGAATCTGGATCGCCTGGGGATGTCCCGATCCCTCTCCCGTATCCCGGAGGGTGGCTTTGGGTGTCTTTCGGGTGACGGGTGTATCTCTGGAAGCCACCTTTCAGATTCCAGGGGTGGTGGCTGAAGGAGGTATGCTTTGTGGTGGATATCAGGCCACCCTCTCTTTTGTCCACCGAAGTAGCTCGGCAGATGTGAGGTTGCTATCCCGGATTGCTGGTTTACTGGCTGGCATGAAGGGTAGGGTATGGCATGGGTTCCACACTGCATCTGCGCTACTTGTGGTGCCGAGGTCCTCTTTGGTGCAGAGGAAGATTTCTGGCCCTATCATTCCTCCTAGGAACTGTCCCTCCCCAGTCCCCCCCTTTTTTTATTCTTTTTTTTATTTTTATTTTCTTTTCTTCTTTTTTTTTTCTTAAAAACAAAAAGAAAGTAACCTAACCATGGAGTTAACAATCCATGACCACTCCACCCCCGGGCCCCTTATTGTTACCGTACCCTGTTCTGATCTCACCTCATCTTTTGACCACTCTTCAGACACTCCTAAGGCCCCTGTACCTCTTGCTGGTGCTGTTTCATCACCCGATTCAGGTGCCGGGGTTTCGACTGACTCCTTCTATTTGTCTGACCTCTGCTCTCTGACTATGCTTCTGGCTTCTCCCTCTATGGTGCGGCAATTTTTGAATTGCCAGCCGGTCCCACATAGTATCATGTGGGAGTTCGATACGTGGATTAGGTAAGAAATACTCACGTAGGCTGTTATTACGTATAATTGCAGTTATGTGGACAGAGCCCTTGCCAGCCGTACCTATCTCACTCGCTCCTCTCGTAATACTGACTGGCCGCCCACAGTACCCTATGTGAGGGGGCCTTTAATACTGCTGAGGTCAGCACAATATGAATTCAGATAGTGACTCAGGCAGAGACGGTTGGTCGTTGAGTCAACGGTACCTGGTTACTGGTAGCTGGTTACTACTACTGAGAGCTCGGCGACGCTAACGTATGTCGTCCCGACATACCACTAATACAAACTAGAGATGGCAGGTATACGGCTTGGGCTGATTCTATACAATGTCAAAGTACACAACAATTAAACATTATATATACATAAGTAGAACATTGAAATGAAAGCTTACGTAACTGAAACTGTAATGCAATACAAGGTATACTATAGTACAACTTAAAACTCAACAAATGAACAACAAACTCAACGTTGAGATTACAAGTGATAAAAATAAAAAAAAAATTTTTTTTGATCGATCGATCTGTATTCGTGTGATCTACGGATTCTGAGGAAGGAATATATACAAAGAAAGAGTGTTTAACAGAAAGACAGATTCGGTGCACGCAAATCTAGACTGTTAACTCTCAGAATGCGGAGAGAACATGAACACAAAAAAAAATTCTTGAATACTGATAAGTTGATACTGTAATTATTCATCTATACAGGTTATTTACATTTAACCCCAACTCTGCTAGGGTAAGATTGGCATATGCAGAATGGGTGTCATCTCTGGGAGGATCAAACTCTGTAGCATTGGCTAACTCATGCTGCATTTGAGGCAAATCTGAATTGGAAGTTACAAATGATACTTGAGGATTTCTCAATACCTGTCGTGTACGTAGGGAATAACGACATTCAGGTTGATCATCTGACTGAGTATCAGAGGAAGGGAGTACAGGATCAGGAGGATTGTCAGAGTCTGTCACATTAGTCTGGGTTGGAACATCATTATCATCACATACTAACTTCATATGATCCAAATGCGATTCTTTATACTGACCAGTACTAATCTCTCTAACCTTATACTTATTACCAGTGATATGTTCAACTACTCGATAAGGACCAACAAACTTTTGATCAAGCTTTGGCATTGCAGACGTTTTGTTAAAGTTAATCAGCATAACTCTCGAACCTACTTTGATTTTGGATGGCCTTGCTCGAGTGTTTGCGACTCTTGTAAATTCAGCTGTTGATTTATGAAGTGTTTCACGGATTCTTCTAAAAACACTTTGAGCTAAGCTGGTACGAGTTGCTATGAAATCATCAGGGTTGTAATTTGGTTTCGGATTAGAATATAACAACTCATAAGGCAAACGTTTATCTACACCATACAATGCATAATGTGGAGTGTCACCTATAGAAACATTGTAAGCAGAATTTATAGCACACTGCACATCAGGTATAATTTCATCCCAAGTTTCACTATTGGGATTGATAGTGGCTCTCAAGACATCAAGTACTTTCTTATTGGTTCGTTCCGCTAACCCATTGCTGGCAGGATGATGAGGAACAATGGTGGATTTAGAGATCTTGTACAAGGTACACAAATTTTCAAGAATTTCATTACAGAATTCACCTCCATTATCTGTTACTAGGGACTTAGGGGTGGTATGCCTGCAGATAATGCGTTCTTTAAACGCTTTAGCTACTGTCTCGGCAGTCTTATCTGCAATAGGAACTAACTCACAATATCTGGTGAAATGGTCTACCATAACACACAGATGTTTGTTACCTTGGAGGGAACATTGGAAATTAGTTAACAAATCTAGCGCAACTCTTTCCCAAGGTTCGCTAGTAGTTGGATACACTTGGATTGGATTAGGACCATTAGCATTGCCTTTATGTTGCATGCAGACACTACATTTCCTAACATACTCAGAAATATCAGTTGCCATTCGAGGCCAAAAGTATTTCAATCTGGCTTGTTTTACTGAACGATCCATACCAGGGTGTGCAACACCTGGTACATCGTGAACTAGCTGTAAGGCTACATTCACTAGTGACTGTGGAATTACTAACTGGTATACTCTTCTGCTAGGAGTACCCAACTCGGCTGTTCGATACAGTAATTCTTGGTTCATGACAAAGTCACTGATGGGTGCTGGTGGCTTCACATTCAGAATAAGATCTTCCTGGAGCAGGAATCGAATCACACCAGACCACATGGGATCTGTTCGTTTAGCATTCTTTACATCTTCAGCACTAAATGGAGGGTCTGCAGTTACTATACTAACATGTCGCGATAAGGCATCTGCGACTACATTTGACTTGCCAGGTAAATGCTCAAAGGTGGGATTGAACTCTTGGATAGTCAAGGTCCATCTAGCTAACCTTCCAGTAGGTTGTTTGTTCTGGAATAAGGGTATCAGTGGAGCATGATCTGTCAAGACATGAACAGAGTACTGATAAATAATGTCTCGGAAGTGCTTTAAAGACCATACTATTGCTAGCTTCTTGCTCAGTTACTGTATAATTATGTTCAGCCTTTGTAAGGACTCGGCTAGCAAATGCAACTGCGTTGTACTTGCCATCGGTCTTCTGAGCTAGTACGGCACCTATGCCAATTGAACTAGCATCAGTTGTCAGATAGAAGGGCTTAGAAAAATCTGGAAATTTCAAAATTGGAGCAGATGTTAGCTTTTCTTTTAGAGTTTGGAATGCTCTTTCTTGACGGAAGGTCCAAACAAAAGGAGCATCTTTTTTAAGCAACTCAGTTAGAGGAGCAGCTATGGAAGAAAAATTGGCAATGAAAGATCTATAAAAACCTGCTAAGCCCACAAAGGATCTTACGGCATCAGCAGTTTTGGGAGTTGGAAAATTTAGTACTGCAGTTACTTTACTTTGGTCAGTCGTAACCCCTCTAGGAGTGACTACGTGACCAAAAAACTTAATTTCTGATCTGAAAAATTGACATTTTGACAGTTTGATCTTTAAATTGGCTTCTTCAAGCTTACCAAGTACTACATCAAGTCTTTTCAAGTGTGTATCCACGTCTTTAGACATGATGATTACGTCATCTAAGTACACCATAAGTGCATTACCTATGAGACCTCTAAAGATATTAGTCATGAGCCTTGAGAACGTGATAGGGGAAGATCGTAATCCAAATGCCATACGGAGGAAGTGATAATGACCTGTAGGAGTGGAGAATGCAGTTAGCTCTTGGCTGTCCTCGTGAAGAGGGACTTGCCAAAACCCTTGTAACAAATCTAGGGTTGAAAAGACTTTGTTATCTCCGATATTACGTAAAAGATCACCCAGTACAGGGAGTGGAAAGTGATCTGGAATGGTTTTCGCGTTTAACTTCCTAAAGTCAATTACTGGGCGCCAAGTACCATCCTTCTTAGGTACTAGTATCAAGGGTGCACTCCAAGGGGAATTGCTAGGTGCAATAACTCCATCATCAAGCATTTGATTGATCAATTCTTCTGCGACAGCAACTTGTGAATGAGGCATTCTGTATGCAGGTATGTAGATAGGTCTAGTACCAGGTTCAAGTGGAATACGATGGGACAATAAGTTCGTTATACCCATCTTCTCACCTGGTAAAGCAATGGCTTTACGACGTTTGTTCAACAGAGTCAACAAACGCTTGACTTCATCTGGGAAGTCAGTGGGAGCTAAGTCTTTCTCCTCAACTGGTGGAACAGATTGATCCAGTGAAGTGGATGAGGTCTCCCCGGCAGAAATAGCACCGACCCACTGGTCAGGTGACAACTCATCCTCTACCTGAACAGGGTAAGGATAGTGAACAAGGTCAACAAGATTGGTATTTGCTCTAAGGCAAACACTGTGACCAGAAGTGTTGGCCAGGTAGAAATGGATCTTACTATCTCTTACAACATGTAAGGATGGTTCAACAAATAGACCTTTTACTTTGCAGGAATCACTGTCAACTAGGACGTTATCACCATCTGGAACACTAGGAACAACTACAGACACTCTAGTGAGAGCACTAGCCGCAACAGAGACGTCTTTCTGCAGACGGCATGTGACATCAACAAGAGATGGCATTACTAGTTGCAAGTAATTGTTTTCCGACAAGGCGTCCCCTGTGGAGAAACTACTACTCGAACTAGCAGGCATTGCAGGGATAGGTTGTGCACTCAAGGCAATCTGAGCGTCCTCGGACACTTGAGGCATCGGACTATCCTGCAAATCTGAAGGTATAGGTGGAACACTGATGGGAGTGACAGAATTACCAGTGCCTGACCGCTTGGGTACGCTACTGGAGAATGCATTAGCTTGTAAGGACTTAATCCGTACATCATACTCTGCAGCAGTATAACAGATTTCTGATCCAAGCTGGTAACCCCAGAATGGAACGATCAAGTCGTCAATTTGTGCATGCCATCGATAAGGGTCGAGCACAATGCGTAAGTCTCGCATGGAAGCAAATCCCAGTAGAAGGTCACCAGGGAAAGTAATCTGGTCGACAACAAGGAAGGAAACAGTGAAGTCTCTACCTTGGATAGAAAAGGTTAGGGAAGTCCAACCTCGGACACGCAGGTGAGAACCAGATACTCCACTAAGGGAGGACACAGGAGTCGGTTCTACGAGAAGGACATGTCGTAACTTCTTATCCTTAAACAAACTAGACCTAATAATATTGACTTGCGCACCAGAGTCCATGAACAAATGAACGGGCGCATTATAAACAGATGCTTGCACTATAGGGCCTATGGTTGCATTGGAAGTTATGTGCAAACAAAAAGGTGGATTGTCATCAGAAAAGACTTGTTCTACTCCATCCCCAAAATCATCTATGTCAGAGACATGTGAAGCAACATCATCAGCAGGGTTGTCATTCTCGAGACTGCTTAAGGCTTCAAAGGAATTGTGAACGGGGATGGTGTACTCATTATCACCTACTGTCACCATGGGACGGTTTGACTGGGGCGCTCGAATTCCCCCGAATTGGAAGAACGAGCCTGGTTCTGGTTAGTTTGAGAATTGAAAGAATGAGCCTGGTTCTGGTTATTTTGAGAACCACGAGATCTGTTTCCTCTACAGGTTCTGCGGTTGGAAAGACCTAGAGTACTGAAGGTTATAGAGAGCATTACACTCAGATGTGTCATGTCCATGTATTCTATGATAAGTACAGTAGGGAAGATCTGAATACTCATCATCAGTACGACGTCTCTTAGGGTAACTATCAGGACAATTAATTGCAATATGGCCACGGAAAACACAGTTGTAACAATTCCGCCGACTATGGTTACTGAATGTACTATGAATACTACGAGGTGTATAACGACTCTGTACACTGGTTCTTGGTGATCTCGGAGATGGTTGACGACCACGATTTGTCTCTGTGGCGCAAACAAGAGGTGGTGCAGACTGAGGCATATTTGTGACATTACTTTTAATACAAGGGAAAGTACCCTGGGGGCACAAGGAACGTACATGATTTAAGGCTGTAAGTGGTTCCATCGTCACAGTTGGAGGATGAGCCTCATAAGCACACACAGATGCAGGCGGCATTAGTTCTTTAATTGCTCCAAAAGCTGCTATTTTAGCAAGTGATTCTGTAAATGGTTTAGCCTCTTCAGGGAGAAAAGATGATAATTGGACAGCATTGATAAATGATGATAAAAGTTTGTCTAATCTAACAGCAAATGCACTCAACGATTCATTACTCATGGGTGTAGCATTCACTAGTTCTCTAAGAACGACATATGGATCAGCTGTTTTTACTGGGACAAGGAAAGAACGAATCAGTTCCTCATATTGTGACCACTTAGTAAGATTCCTGAAGTCTCGCATATCAAGGAGATCAACAACGTGAACAGCAGCAGGAGATCGATAAAGAGCTTCTTTAGCAAGTCTGATAAGGCTTTCCTCTGAAGGAGGACCTTCACCTAGAGCACTAGCACGAGAACGAATGGCTGCAAACCATGCTTCAAGACTATGTACATGGCCATTGAATAAAGGTAACGCATCAAGGGAATCACGAGTATAACTATAATATCTCGGTGTCTGGGTCGGTCTGTCAGTTGGTAAGGAACTGTGAGGACTGATGACAGGACCAGCAGTAGCTTGAGAGGTCTGAGTGTCGACATTCACTAAAGTATCACTTGACGGTATGTGAGACATAATGGCAAAGTAGCACGAGAACAAATAAGGCAAAAATAATGAACAATAAAAATGATATAAAATTCTAGAATTGAGATAAAAGATATACAACTAATTTTGCAGAAATAATAAAAAATTAATGTCTAAGATACACTGCAAGAGGAAGGAAAACTCAATTTAAAGGACTATTGACCAAGAAAAAAAAATTTACATTGAAATATACAAGTAAAAATATTACTGGAGACTGAATTAAATTCAAAATGAGCTGTCTTTACTCTTGCTAATAAAGAAATTAATTAATTAAATTTTAAATCAATGTAAAAAGTATAAAATAAAATTACTAAATTGTTAACTGGGAAATTTAAGTATTTTCTAAGAATGCATAGACAAAATTTAAAATATAATTCATAAAAATATCAATAAAAGAAAAGAATTCACTGCAGAACAAATGCAACAAAATAATTCAATGCTGAACAAGAGCAACAAAATAAAGTGTAGAAATAATCACTGCAGTAATAAAGTGTCACTGGGAAAACTCAGGTAAAATAATGAATTAAAATATGAAGATCAAAAAAAAAAATTAACTGATTGAACACTTTAACTCTTAATTGTAAATTAGACAAAACAATTTACTCAAACAGAGTAAGGAAAACACTTTACGTTAAAAGTAATTGAAATTGCATCAAGAGTGAATTTGTTCAAGAATTATAAAAATATGAATAAAATAAAACACAGGAACAAAACAGGTAATATAACACTTACAGTGGCGGAGCACACTTCATTATAATATATTCTTACAACAAAATCCTGCTGTGACTGATACAACAAAATCTTGCTGTGACTGATACGACAAAAATTTGCTGGCAAAAATAATGGTACACAGTCTGCGAAAAAATTAGAGGAATGAGACACTGCTGGCATACGAAAAAAAAAGACACACATAGAAATAAATGGATAATTTAGTATACTGGGGTGAATATCACTGCATGAAATACAATGACAATTACTGGAGAATACAACGCTGAAAGAATACAATAAAAAAAATGAATCACTTCACACAGAGTGACTGACTGGTACACTACACAATAATACTTACTACAGACGAGTAGCATAAGAAAAAACACAGAATAAAAAAATATAAGATAAGTGAAAACACTGAAAAATATTCTAAAAATAATGAGTCAAAGAAATACTGCGTTTACACTGAAAACACAAGGTTTAGAGTACACAAGCAATTTACTATAAATGTCTCACACATGCAAATGTCTTTAAATGCAAGAAAAATGTCTCAAGAAAATTATCACTGAAGTCTGGAGTAGTAGACGGGCGGTGATTACTGGTGATGGGGCGGGTGGTAGGGTGTCCCGCGCGGTGATACTGACGCCTCCTACATTCACTGTTGTCGGAAGAAATGCGCGTTCTCGGGGAACTCACATAATTAGATTTTCGTTGGCGCCAGCTACAATCTCTTGACCAATTATGTGAGCCAAAACAGTACTAGGACCCGGTACAAGGGTACAAACAACCACAGGTAGATAAGGTGTCTAGTGGTGGTTGTGGATAGTAGTGGGAGAGAGTGGTGGTGGTGGGTGTGACTCTGCTGACACTCACTGACGCGCACCCCCACTCTACCCACGAAGGTGGCTTGATAACCCACTCTATACCACAGGAATGGTGAAAACCACTCTTAGCATCCAACAGGGAGCACAAAGCGATATAGACAATACTTCAGAGGAACTTGGCTTACTTCTTACTGCGTGGCTTACTTCTCTCTCTCAGCTGGGTTAGAAGCTGGGTTGGCTGACTGGCTTACCCCACGAGAATGGCTGACTGGAAGACGTGTAACGATGCACAAAGCACGGAGGAGCAGTTGGATGACAGGAGACAGGCTGGATGATAGGCTGACTGGCGTTCACTTCCACAGTCTGGCTTACTGACTGGCTTAATTGCAAAATCCGGGTCAACCCCTCGGAGATTGAAGCAAATAGCACACGAACTAAGCCAGGAAGCTTGAAACGGCTGCAACAGGCTTGCAGGCTGTAGGTTGTGAGGGGAGTCAGGCGGCTGGTGGCTGGAGGTGCGTGAGGGTAGTAGCTGGTGGCTGGAGGTTCACCTTTGACCCTGCCGCTACTCTCACAAACAGCCTTCTAACTTCTTGAATTACCCTTAAAAACGTAAATCCACGCTCCACACCGGTGCCACCATTTATCATGTGGGAGTTCGATACGTGGATTAGGTAAGAAATACTCACGTAGGCTGTTATTACGTATAATTGCAGTTATGTGGACAGAGCCCTTGCCAGCCGTACCTATCTCACTCGCTCCTCTCGTAATACTGACTGGCCGCCCACAGTACCCTATGTGAGGGGGCCTTTGATACTGCTGAGGTCAGCACAATATGAATTCAGATAGTGACTCAGGCAGAGACGGTTGGTCGTTGAGTCAACGGTACCTGGTTACTGGTAGCTGGTTACTACTACTGAGAATAGGACCAACTCTGGTCCCACTTCTAAACGCCAACGACGATCTCCTGATGATGTTACTTCGTTACCTTCCCATTCTAAAATGCAACGGACTAAATTCTTTACTTTAAGACCGACTTCCTATACTGCCTGTCTTTCCAACCATAGTATTGACAAAGCACTCCTACGCCATGATGGTAGATATATTTCCTTTTATGCTCCTAAGAGTGGTATGTGCCTCATCCAGTCCAGAATGTTACTCAAGCTCATGATCTTTCTCTTCTTTCACATATCGATACTATTCCTATCACTATCGCAAAACATCATTCCCTCAATTCTTGTAGTGGTACTGTCATTCTGCCCCATACCATAGTCCAACATAATTTCCAGACATGTGGCAATGACATTGTCAAACAGCTGGAATTTCAAGATCTCCCAATTCTCAAGGTAAACAGTTATGTTCTTCCTGCCTGTGGGCGAAGACGATACTTTTGCAATGTGGCTCATTTAACTTTTGACAGCTGTGAATTCCTATCCTCTGTTTATGTAGCAGGACATCTGTTACAAGTAAGAAACGTGATCCCTACACTGCAACAGTGTAGAAATTGCTGGCGATTTGGCCACCCAGCAAAATATTGCAGATCTATAGCCGAATGCCAAGTCTGTGGTGCCGATGACCATTCTAACACATCTTGCAGTCGACCTCCCTCTTGCCTTAATTGTCATGAGGCTCACCCTTCGTACTCTCGCCATTGCCAGGTCTACTTAAATGGTGGGAAATTCGTTGCCTCAAAGAGGCAGAAGGTCTCCCTTATGCTATGGCAGTTTCTCATCTCTGCCTCCAAGGGAGACTATCCTGTGTTTCTTATTCTTGTGTTTCAAAACGTCCCCCCACTTCTGGGGTCCCATCTTCTGCAGCCTCCTCTGTGGTTGCCAGTCCCACAGTCACTCATGTATCTAATTCTTTTGCTGTCCTGGGCTCAGACGTCCCTTCTTCAACACCTCAGTCTGTTCCCACTTCTTTGTGTTCTCCCTCACAAACCCTGGTATCAACAAGACCTCGTACAACTCCTCCCAATCGTCCCTCTACTTCTCAGAGGTCCAAAAAATCTCCTTAAACTCCTCCTTCCCTTCATCCACCTCCACATTTTACCTTCCAGGTCCTTTTACCTGGGTCTTCCCCTTTCACTGGCTCCGTTACAAGTGTGGAAGCTCATCCTCCTCCTCATACTATGCTTTTCTCCCCTGTCCCCTCCCAAGTTTCTTCCTCTTCTTCCACCTCCCACGTTTCTGCCTCTTCTGTCCCCTACCACACTTCTCCAGTTCCCTCCACCCTTTTGCCCCCCCTACCTTGGTACAGTCCATTACAGTTCTGATTTTTACTCAAACACCTCCTCCTTCCATCTCCAATATTGTCTCCCATACGACGTCTCTGAACTCCGATGTACTTGAAGCAATCTCTGAATATATTGCAGAGACCAAACCATAAATGGACACTGATCCACCCTCTGTTCCTTCTCTTTCCTCTTCTCCATCTGAACAACTCCTTTCTTCACAGTGCACCATTCCTTCGCTGCTTGAACGTTTTCCGTTGCCACCGCATGTGGACTTTTCTAACCCCTCTAGTCAATAGGTACCCTTACCTGCAGATTTCTATTATCTTTATCATTGCCAATCATGGCCTATTAACAGTGGAATATACAGGGGAAATCAGGGTTAGCTTCAGATGTTGCTCTCCCAGTTTTCCCCTGTTGGTGTTTGCTTACAGGAACCAAAATTACACTCTGGTGTTATTTATCCCATCTCAGGCTATAATTTATTGTATTCTTCAGATCCTTTTCCTGATGGGACCTTTAATGAAATTGCCCTTTTTCTGCACACTGATATTCCATACCATCAGCTATTTGTTCGTACTTTGCTGCATTAGAGAGCAGCCCGTATCCAATTGCATAGGTGGTATACACTCTGTTCTTTGTATCTCTCTCCTTCTCGGGCATTATCTATCCCAGATATTGCCTTTCTTGTTTCGTCATTACCGCCACCACTTCTGTTACTTGGCGATTTTAATGCCCATCATTTCCTCTGGGGGGGTCTCACTGTGATTCCCGTGGCATTCAATCAGAGGCTTTTCTTGCTTCCCTCCCTCTCCATGTTTTAAGTACAGGTACTCACACCCATTTTGATCCTCAGACTCTTACTCTCTCTTGTATTGATCTCTCAGTCTGCTCTTCCTCCACCACATTAGACTTCACCTGGTCTGTTCTCCTGGATTTACATGACAGCAATCATTTTCCAATCATTCTTACTTCCCCTTCATATTTACCACCTCTTCATAACCCACGCTGGCAATTTGATCAGGCAAATTGGAACCTTTACTCACATCTAACTGTTTTTAGAGAGGGTCCTTCTTCGTCCTCCATTGATGAACTTTTACACCTCTTCTCGTCCTCCATTTTAACCGCAGCTTCTCATTCTATACCCCAAACTTTGGGTAGGCATTCTCAGAAATGCGTGCCTTGGTGGTCTTCTGCTTGTGTTCGTGCAGTACATTTGAAACCCGCTGCGTGGGGCAGGTACTGGTACAATAGAACCTCGGAGAAACTTCTTGATTTCAAGCAGAAGTGTGCGATCACTTGCCGTGTCATCTGTGATGCTAAACGCACTTGCTGGCGAGATTGTGTCTTCACCATCACCTCTGCTTTCTCTATAAGTGCAGTCTGGAAAAAAGTACGAAAACTGAGTGGTAAATATCCTCTTGACCTGGCTCCTGTTCTGCGGGTTGCCGGTGTTAATATAGCAAACCCTCTAGATGTTGCCAATGAAATTGGCAATCATCTGGTTCATATTTCTCTGGGGCTCCATCTATGCCCCTCGTTTCTTTCCTCTAAGTCTGCCAGAGAGTTAGCACCCTTGGACTTTTCTTCTCTCAGAGAAGAACAGTATAATGTGCCTTTTACACTTCAGGAACTGGAGGCAACACTTTCAGCTTGCCGATCGTCGACAGCTGGGCCCGACGACATTCACATTCGTTTGTTACAACATTTACATCAGTCAGCCCTTGCAGTCCTCTTACACCTTTTCAATCTTATTTGGTCACAAGTTCTTCCACAGCTTTGGAAATCTGCCATTGTTCTCCCTTTCTGCAAACTGGGTACTACGGGACATGAAGCCTCCCACTATTATCCCATCGCTCTTAGCAGTGCAGTTTGCAAAGTGATGGAATTTCTGGTAAATAGACGTTTAATGTGGTATTTAGAGACACACAACAGTCTCTCCACTTGTCAATATGGCTTTTGTAAGGGCCGTTCTACAATAGACCCCTTACTACGCTTGGATATTTATGATCGTAATGCCTTTGCAAATAACCACTCAGTTATTGCCATATTTTTTGACCTTGAGAAGGCATATGACACAACTTGGAGGTATAATATTTTGGCCCAAGCCCTCTCCTTAGACATCCGAGGCAATCTATCATCTTTCCTTAAGAAATTTTTAACTGACGGACATTTCCATGTTTGAGTCAATAATGTGCTCTCCCCGGACTTTGTCCAAGCTGAAGGTGTCCCTCAGTGATGTGTTCTGAGCACACTTTTTCTCCTTGCTATAAATGATTTGGCCTCTGTTCTTCCATCCAATATTTGGTCATCACTCTATGTTGATGACTTCGCTATTGCTTGTGCAGGCGCTGTCACCTCATTACAGTTTCTCTCCAGCATGTGTCGACCGTGTTTCCAACTGGGCCACCATGCATGGGTTTAAATTTTCCAGTACCAAAACTCACCAAATTACTTTCACTAGATGCTCTGTCATCTCTGATCATCCTTTGTATCTCTATGGCTCCTGTATTCCTGAACATGATGCGATCAGGTTTCTAGGCCTTCTCTTTGACCGTAAGTTATCCTGGAAACCCCACATTACCTCTCTAAAGGCAACTTATCACAGCCGGCTGAACCTTCTTAAGACCCTTGCTCATCTTTTATGGGGAGCTGATCATCGAACTCTCCTTCGCCTACATTCAGCCCTCATTTTATCGAAACTCGATTATGGTGACCAGATCTATTCAGCAGCCTCTCCTGCTACTCTCTCTAGCCTTAACCCCATCCATCACCAAGGATTACATTTATGCCTTGGTGCTTTTCGGTCTTCCCGTGTTGAGAGCTTCTATGCAGAAGCGAATGTTCCATCCTTGTCTGATCGCCGTGATGCACATTGCCATCGCTACTATGTGCTCTCTCACGATCTCCGCAATCCTTCCATTTATAGAATGGTCACTGATATTAGTAGACATTCTTTATTTGTTTGCCACCACTGTCTGTTCCATCCATTCTCTCTTCACCTACATTCGCTCTTGTCTTACCTTCACTTACCACCTTTATATGTCCATGTAACATCTCACTTTTCCCTTCCCCCCTGGGAAGTTCCAGCTGTTCGGGTCTGTTCTTTCTCACTCCCTTGCTCGAAAGCCCAACTGCCTGCAGAGGCTTTCCACTCTCTTTTTTTTTTTTTTGACCACTTCTGCACTCATTCTCATGTCATTGCAGTGTACACAGATGACTCTAAGTCTTCTGACGGTGTCGGATTCGCAGCATTGTTTCCGGACAGCGTCGTGCGAGGGCATTTACTATCTTCGGCTAGCATTTTTACTGCTGAATTGTACGCCATTCTTGGAGCACTTATTCATGTCACATCTATGCCTGTGTCATCATTTGTGGTTGTTTCAGACTCCCTTAGTGCTCTGTAGGCTATACAGAAATTTGATTCACCTCACCCCCTAGTTCTCCATATCCAACTTTGGGTACCCCGTATCTCTACCAAGCATAAAGATATTGTTTTTTGTTGGGTCCCTGGTCATGTTGACATGCAGGGCAATGAACAGGCAGACACTGCTGCGTGGTCAGCAGTACATGACCTACCAATTTCATATAGAGGTGTTCCATTTCCATACTATTTTGCTGTAATAGCTATCCACCATCACACCCATTGTCAACAACGTTGGTCAACTCTACTCGGTAACAAACTTCATTCCATTAAACCAAGCATAGGTTACTGGCCGTCTTCTTGTCATCAGTGCCGAGGCTGGGAGACTACTCTCTCCCTCCTTCACATTGGCCACACTCGTCTTACTCATGGGTATTTCATGGAGAGGCACCCTGTTCCTCTCTGTGAGAAGTGTCAAGTTCCAGTATCGATTAGCCACATTCTGTTTGACTGCTTTCTCTATCAACAAGCATGCAGAATTTACCTCCAACGTTCTCTCCGCTCTACTACTCTCTCTTTACCTTCCCTTCTTGCCAATGGACCCTCCTTTAATCCTGACTCTCTCATTGACTTCTTGACAATGACTGATTTACTCCACAAACTCTGATGATGATACCTTTCACACTCCCCTCAGCCCTTTCCACCTCAATCTCTTGCTGCCCTCTACCCTTTCACCATCCACTGCCCCACTGTTCTCCGTAACCTATTACTCATCCATCTCCCTTTTACCAACTGATACCCTTGCTTCCTTCCTGCTCTGCAGTGCTGTATAGCCCTTGTGGTTTGGTGCTTCTTTTTTGATAATAATAATAATAATGCTTAATCCATCTATGATTTTTTTTTCAAAATTATATAATAAACATGCTACATAACATATAAACATATAAATTAACGAATATGAGATGCTTTTCTGGTCGGCTTGATAGAGAGAACAAAAGCCTTTCATGTCCGGGCTCGTAACAACAACAACGTTTGTTTACATAACTCGCAAACCTTCTACATTCTCATTCTCTCTCTCGTTTATTCATTTAATCTTGTTTACTCGCCTCTCACTCTACAATAAGACTACAGATATTTTAAGGTAAGTAATTAGTGAGCACGATTATTATAGTTTAATAATATTATTAATATTAGCACATACATATTATTGTAATAATAATTATTATTATTATTATTATTATTATTATTATTATTATTATTATTATTAATTAACCCCTAAACGGTCCAAACGTATATATACATACTTACTCGTAGTGCCCCAAACGTATTACCTGGAGTTTACCTGGAGAGAGTTCCAGGGGTCAACGCCCCCGCGGCCCGGTCTGTGACCAGACCTCCTGGTGGATCAGAGCCTGATCAACCAGGCTGTTGCTGCTGGCTGCACGCAAACCAACGTACGAGCCACAGCCCGGCTGATCAGGAACTGACTTTAGGTGCTTGTCCAGTGCCAGCTTGAAGACTGCCAGGGGTCTGTTGGTAATCCCCCTTATGTGTGCTGGGAGGCAGTTGAACAGTCTCGGGCCCCTGACACTTATTGTATGGTCTCTTAACGTGCTAGTGACACCCCTGCTTTTCATTGGGGGCATGGTGCATCGTCTGCCAAGTCTTTTGCTTTCGTAGTGAGTGATTTTCGTGTGCAAGTTCGGTACTAGTCCCTCTAGGATTTTCCAGGTGTATATAATCATGTATCTCTCCCTCCTGCATTCCAGGGAATACAGGTTTAGGAACCTCAAGCGCTCCCAGTAATTGAGGTGTTTTATCTCCGTTATGTGTGCCATGAAAGTTCTCTGTACATTTTCTAGGTCGGCAATTTCACCTGCCTTGAAAGGTGCTGTTAGTGTGCAGCAATATTCCAGCCTAGATAGAACAAGTGACCTGAAGAGTGTCATCATGGGCTTGGCCTCCCTAGTTTTGAAGGTTCTCATTATCCATCCTGTCATTTTTCTAGCAGATGCGATTGATACAATGTTATGGTCCTTGAAGGTGAGATCCTCCGACATAATCACTCCCAGGTCTTTGACGTTGGTGTTTCGCTCTATTTTGTGGCCAGAATTTGTTTTGTACTCTGATGAAGATTTAATTTCCTCATGTTTACCATATCTGAGTAATTGAAATTTCTCATCGTTGAACTTCATATTGTTTTCTGCAGCCCACTGAAAGATTTGGTTGATGTCCCCCTGGAGCCTTGCCTCCAAATTTGGCACGATTGGCCTGAGATGCCTGGCCAGCATAGAATTGGTCTTAACACTCGGTGTGTGCAGTATTAAAAAAATCTGAGACCACTTAGTACCTTGTGGGAGCACCAGTTAAATTGAGCACCAGCTCGAGCAAACAGTGCAGCAAACACCAAGGATTCACTGATGTAATGTCGTATTAACACTTCTCTTTTAAGAGGAAAGTGATGTTAACCCCAAGTTTAGGGGGTCTATCGATCTGTCTTTGTCTATCTCTGTCTGTCTCTATCTGTCTCTGTCTTTGTCTCTGTCTATCTGCCTCTGTCTCTGTCTCTGTGTCTGTCTCTGTCTCTATCTGTCTCTGTCTCTGTCTATCTCTTTCAATCTGTCTTTGTCTCTCTCTGTCTCACAAATACACATAAACACAAGTATACATAGTATAAATTACCTAGGATAACCAAAAAATCCAGACAAAGTGCTGTACTCTGCTTGAAGATATGAGTAAAGGTGATGACGCAGTCTCGTGGCTCTCTCTGAGACAGAGAGCTAGGTGGATAGACAGATAGACAGGGAGCTTGACATACAGACAAATAGACAGACAGAAATGTTTGTGTATCAGCAAAAACAAAGCTAGAGGGATGGTCATCTAATCTTTTTTTATCTGCTGCACCCTCCCCCCACCCTTGTGTATGCTCATCAAACATCAGCTCTTATCAGATGTTATCTTATCATGTCACTTTGTTTTTCATGCTTCAAGGCAACTTATTCTTCTTCTTTCAACAAACTGGCTGTATCCCACCAAGGCAGGGTGGCCCAAAAAGAAAAACAAAAGTTTCTCTTTTCAAATTTATTAATTTATACAGGAGAAGGGGTTACTAGCCTCTTGTTCCTGGCATTTTAGTCGCCTCTTACAACACACATGGCTTATGCAGGAAGAATTCTGTTCCACTTCCCCATGGAGATAAGAGGAAATAAACAAGAACAAGAACTAGAAAGGAAATAGCAGAGAACCCAGAGGGGTGTGTGTATATATATGCTTGTACATGTATGTGTAGTGTGACCTAAGTGTAAGTAGAAGTAGCAAGACGTACCTGAAACCTTGCATGCTTAAGAGACAGAAAAATGGACACCAGCAATCCTACCATCATGTAAAATAATTACAGGCTTTCGTTTTACACTCACTTGGCAGAACGGTATTAGCTCCCTGGGCGGTTGCTGTCTACCAACCTACCACCTAGAAAGGCAACTTAGTATTACCTATTATTATTATTACCTATTATTATTATTATTATTATTATTATTATTATTATTATTATTATTATTATTATTATTATTATTATTATTATTATCATTATTATTATTATTCTCCTTCTTCTCCTTCTCCTTCTTATCCTCCTCTTCTGCTGCCTCCTCCTCCTCTTCCTTCTCCTCCTTCTCCTCCTTCTCCTCCTCCTCCTCCTTCTCCTCCTCCTCTTCCTCCTCCTCCTCATTATTATTATATAGTTCCACATAACAAAACATTGCTAGGACATATATTCCAAGACAATAGTAAATGACCAAGGCAGGTGTAAATGTCCACCTGTCAGTGTGTTTGTGACAACTGGAGTACAATTTCAGTACCTAATACTAGTGTCAGAACAAAGATTGGTTATAAAATGACAAGAACTACTATAAATTGTAATTATCAAAACATAAAAATTACATAAAATAATATGAAAAATAGAAAAAAAGGTATATCGGCAACACTTCTGCAAGCGGCAGGACTCCATGTTGCCGCCACATGAGCATCCAGGACTCCATGTTGCCGCCACATGAGCATCCAGGACTCCATGTTGCCGCCACATGAGCATCCAGGACTCCATGTTGCCGCCACATGAGCATCCAGGACTCCATGTTGCCGTCACATGAGCATCCAGGACTCCATGTTGCCACCACATGAGCATCCAGGACTCCATGTTGCCGCCACATGAGCATCCAGGACTCCATGTTGCCGCCACATGAGCATCCAGGACTCCATGTTGCCGCCACATGAGCATCCAGGACTCCATGTTGCTGTCACATGAGCATCCAGGACTCCATGTTCCAGGACTCCATGTTGCTGTCTCATGAGCATCCAGGACTCCATGTTGCCACATGAGCATCCAGGACTCCATGTTGCTGTCACATGAGCATCCAGGACTCCATGTTGCATGTTGCCGCCACATGAGCATCCAGGACTCCATGTTGCCGCCACATGAGCATCCAGGACTCCATGTTGCTGTCACATGAGCATCCAGGACTCCATGTTGCTGTCACATGAGCATCCAGGACTCCATGTTGCCGCCACATGAGCATCCAGGACTCCATGTTGCCGCCACATGAGCATCCAGGACTCCATGCCACCACATTGACTCCTGTCACATGAGCATCCAGGACTCCATGTTGCCGCCACATGAGCATCCAGGACTCCATGTTGCTGTCACATGAGCATCCAGGACTCCATGTTGCCGCCACATGAGCATCCAGGACTCCATGTTGCTGTCACATGAGCATCCAGGACTCCATGTTGCTGTCACATGAGCATCCAGGACTCCATGTTGCCGCCACATGAGCATCCAGGACTCCATGTTGCCGCCACATGAGCATCCAGGACTCCATGTTGCCGCCACATGAGCATCCAGGACTCCATGTTGCCGCCACATGAGCATCCAGGACTCCATGTTGCTATCACATGAGCATCCAGGACTCCATGTTGCCGCCACATGAGCATCCAGGACTCCATGTTGCCGCCACATGAGCATCCAGGACTCCATGTTGCCGCCACATGAGCATCCAGGACTCCATGCCACATGAGCATCCAGGACTCCATGTTCACATGAGCATCCAGGACTCCATGACTCCATGTTGCCGCAACATGAGCATGACTCCGCCACATGAGCATCCAGGACTCCATGTTTCTGCCACATGAGCATCCAGGACTCCATGTTGCCGCCACATGAGCATCCAGGACTCCATGTTGCTGTCACATGAGCATCCAGGACTCCATGTTGCTGTCACATGAGCATCCAGGACTCCATGTTGCCGCCACATGAGCATCCAGGACTCCATGTTGCCGCCACATGAGCATCCAGGACTCCATGTTGCCGCCACATGAGCATCCAGGACTCCATGTTGCTGTCACATGAGCATCCAGGACTCCATGTTGCTGTCACATGAGCATCCAGGACTCCATGTTGCCGCCACATGAGCATCCAGGACTCCATGTTGCCGCCACATGAGCATCCAGGACTCCATGTTGCTGTCACATGAGCATCCAGGACTCCATGTTGCTGTCACATGAGCATCCAGGACTCCATGTTGCTGTCACATGAGCATCCAGGACTCCATGTTGCTGTCACATGAGCATCCAGGACTCCATGTTGCCGCCATATGAGCATCCAGGACTCCATGTTGCTGTCACATGAGCATCCAGGACTCCATGTTGCCGCCACATGAGCATCCAGGACTCCATGTTGCCACCACATGAGCATCCAGGACTCCATGTTGCCACCACATGAGCATCCAGGACTCCATGTTGCTGTCACATGAGCATCCAGGACTCCATGTTGCTGTCACATGAGCATCCAGGACTCCATGACTCCATGTTATGAGCATCCAGGACTCCATGTTGCTGTCACATGAGCATCCAGGACTCCATGTTGCTGTCACATGAGCATCCAGGACTCCATGTTGCTGTCACATGAGCATCCAGGACTCCATGTTGCTGTCACATGAGCATCCAGGACTCCATGTTGCCACCCCATGAGCATCCAGGACTCCATGTTGCCGCCACATGAGCATCCAGGACTCCATGTTGCTGTCACATGAGCATCCAGGACTCCATGTTGCCGCCACATGAGCATCCAGGACTCCATGTTGCTGTCACATGAGCATCCAGGACTCCATGTTGCTGTCACATGAGCATCCAGGACTCCATGTTGCCGCCACATGAGCATCCAGGACTCCATGTTGCTGTCACATGAGCATCCAGGACTCCATGTTGCCGCCACATGAGCATCCAGGACTCCATGTTGCCGCCACATGAGCATCCAGGACTCCATGTTGCCGCCACATGAGCATCCAGGACTCCATGTTGCTGTCACATGAGCATCCAGGACTCCATGTTGCCGCCACATGAGCATCCAGGACTCCATGTTGCCGCCACATGAGCATCCAGGACTCCATGTTGCTGTCATATGAGCATCCAGGACTCCATGTTGCTGTCATATGAGCATCCAGGACTCCATGTTGCTGTCATATGAGCATCCAGGACTCCATGTTGCCGCCACATGAGCATCCAGGACTCCATGTTGCTGTCATATGAGCATCCAGGACTCCATGTTGCTGTCATATGAGCATCCAGGACTCCATGTTGCTGTCACATGAGCATCCAGGACTCCATGTTGCCGCCACATGAGCATCCAGGACTCCATGTTGCCGCCACATGAGCATCCAGGACTCCATGTTGCTGTCACATGAGCATCCAGGACTCCATGTTGCCGCCACATGAGCATCCAGGACTCCATGTTGCCGCCACATGAGCATCCAGGACTCCATGTTGCCGCCACATGAGCATCCAGGACTCCATGTTGCTGTCACATGAGCATCCAGGACTCCATGTTGCTGTCACATGAGCATCCAGGACTCCATGTTGCTGTCACATGAGCATCCAGGACTCCATGTTGCTGTCACATGAGCATCCAGGACTCCATGTTGCTGTCACATGAGCATCCAGGACTCCATGTTGCTGTCACATGAGCATCCAGGACTCCATGTTGCTGTCACATGAGCATCCAGGACTCCATGTTGCTGTCACATGAGCATCCAGGACTCCATGTTGCTGTCACATGAGCATCCAGGACTCCATGTTGCTGTCACATGAGCATCCAGGACTCCATGTTGCCACCACATGAGCATCCAGGACTCCATGTTGCTGTCACATGAGCATCCAGGACTCCATGTTGCTGTCACATGAGCATCCAGTGCCAACTTCTTGGCCTCATAATTCGGTAAGTACTGACCCTAAAAATTTTTTTTATTCTATAATACTTAAAAAAAATGTGCTCTTCTTTTCTATATAATTTTTTTTTTTTCAAAATATTCAGGGCGCTGTGCGAGTGAACGTATATACGTTTGGACCGTTTAAGACCCACTGTGGAGATCCACTGTGTAGCACTGTCTGGATTTTTTAAGTTATCCTAGATAATTTATACTATGTATGATAACTTTACTTATGTGTACCTGTGAGAGAGAGAGAGAGAGAGAGAGAGAGAGAGAGAGAGAGAGAGAGAGAGAGATATAGATACAGATAGAGAGACAGCCACATTCAGTCAGCCAGTCAGCCAACCACCCACCCACCCTGCCAGCCAGCCAGCCAGCCAGATATGTATTACACATGTTCCAGAGTTGTTTCTCTTTACTTAGGGTATAGGTTACACAACATTCTGGCAGGATGACACTACCAGTGGTATTCTCCCATTCCACTGTGTCGACAATACATAAAGATAATAGTAACATATGATATTGTATGCGATGTAAAATTTACAGTACAGTTCACTACCATGTATACATATTATACAGTACATAAAATATATCAGTAGAAGTAAATTATGGTAAAAAGAATGAAATAATGATTGCACATTACATTACAGTACTATGTAGGTAGTTTATCTATATAAACTACCTACATAGTACTGTAAGGTTTGACATTATGCCCTACCCAGTATGTCGGGCAATTTTCAAAGGTTCGACTTACGTCCATTTTGACTTACGACCGGTTGGTCGGAACCAAGCTTGGTCGTAAGTCGGATGGCACCTCTACATCTATCTGTCTGCCTAGCTATGCTTATCTGTCTGTCTAGTTCTGCTTATCTGTCTTTCTGTCTGCCTGTGTGTCTCTCTTTCCATCTGCGGGAACAGCTAGTAAACCTGTTGGTTTGTGGTGTATGTGCTGCTCCCTGATTGCTGAGCAAGTGACAATGCTATTGTTTGCGTCATGTTTATTTATATCTTATATGGACACGGGGGTCGTCCCACAGTTACTAAAAACAACAGACATAGCCCCACTCCACAAAGGGGGCAGTAAAGCAACAGCAAAGAACTACAGACCAATAGCACTAACATCCCATATCATAAAAATCTTTGAAAGGGTCCTAAGAAGAAAGATCACCACCCATCTAGAAACCCATCAGTTACACAACCCAGGGCAACATGGGTTTAGAACAGGTCGCTCCTGTCTGTCTCAACTATTGGATCACTACGACAAGGTCCTAAATGCACTAGAAGACAAAAAGAATGCAGATGTAATATATACAGACTTTGCAAAAGCCTTCGACAAGTGTGACCATGGCGTAATAGCGCACAAAATGCGTGCTAAAGGAATAACAGGAAAAGTCGGTCGATGGATCTATAATTTCCTCACTAACAGAACACAGAGAGTAGTCGTCAACAGAGTAAAGTCCGAGGCAGCTACGGTGAAAAGCTCTGTTCCACAAGGCACAGTACTCGCTCCCATCTTGTTCCTCATCCTCATATCCGACATAGACAAGGATGTCAGCCACAGCACCGTGTCTTCCTTTGCAGATGACACCCGAATCTGCATGACAGTGTCTTCCATTGCAGACACTGCAAGGCTCCAGGCGGACATCAACCAAATCTTTCAGTGGGCTGCAGAAAACAATATGAAGTTCAACGATGAGAAATTTCAATTACTCAGATATGGTAAACATGAGGAAATTAAATCTTCATCAGAGTACAAAACAAATTCTGGCCACAAAATAGAGCGAAACACCAACGTCAAAGACCTGGGAGTGATCATGTCGGAGGATCTCACCTTCAAGGACCATAACATTGTATCAATTGCATCTGCTAGAAAAATGACAGGATGGATAATGAGAACCTTCAAAACTAGGGAGGCCAAGCCCATGATGACACTCTTCAGGTCACTTGTTCTATCTAGGCTGGAATATTGCTGCACACTAACAGCACCTTGCAAGGCAGGTGAAATTGCCGACCTAGAAAATGTACAGAGAACTTTCACGGCGCGCATAACGGAGATAAAACACCTCAATTACTGGGAGCGCTTGAGGTTCCTAAACCTGTATTCCCTGGAACGCAGGAGGGAGAGATACATGATTATATACACCTGGAAAATCCTAGAGGGACTAGTACCGAACTTGCACACGAAAATCACTCACTACGAAAGCAAAAGACTTGGCAGACGATGCATCATCCCCCCAATGAAAAGCAGGGGTGTCACTAGCACGTTAAGAGACCATACAATAAGTGTCAGGGGCCCGAGACTGTTCAACTGCCTCCCAGCACACATAAGGGGGATTACCAACAGACCCCTGGCAGTCATCAAGCTGGCACTGGACAAGCACCTAAAGTCAGTTCCTGATCAGCCGGGCTGTGGCTCGTACGTTGGTTTGCGTGCAGCCAGCAGCAACAGCCTGGTTGATCAGGCTCTGATCCACCAGGAGGCCTGGTCACAGACCGGGCCGCGGGGGCGTTGACCCCCGGAACTCTCTCCAGGTAAACTCCAGGTAAACTGTATAGCACTTGGCCTGGGATTTTTGGGTTATCCTAGGTAATTTACATTATATATAATAACTGTATTTATGAGTACATGTGAGAGACAGAGATACAAATAGTGTATAGATATATAGACAATTGAATTCAATTCAGTTCAAGTTTATTCTCTATAAGGGTTACAATGCGGGGTTTACCGGTTTTGGGTATTGTGTGGTTTACATGTTATAAAATACTAATTACACAGGGGGCCACTAGGACACCTAGCATGGCTAGGCATTTCGGGCAGACTTAGATTAATTCTTAACATTAAATCCTTACAGATTATGGTATTAAGGCTAAGTGACTACATCATAATTTGTGAGTTTAGCAATGTGAATGCTTTTGTTTTGGCACAATACAAAGTGTCTATACTGAAGTATCATAGGCAAACTTAAGACTAGTTAGGATTTATTATTTTAAGATTAAGATCAGTATTTCTGGGTTTATAGTCAGTGGGTGAGTGTAATTGTGAACCACCAGGTGGTTATCATGTAGTTAGTTGTCGGGGTGGATCAGGGAGATAAGATGTTTTCTAACATGAACGAGGATCCCCTGTCTGAATGGATATAAGCTGGCATACCAAAAATAGAGAACAACTGTGAAAGACAACTAATAACAGTTGAAGCAGTCATATTTGCACAGGGAAACACAAAGGAAAACCTTGAATATTCATCTACTATGTTAAGGAAATATCTATTCTGATTTATGCTTGGCAGAGGTCCTTTGAAATCTATATTCAGTCTCTCGAAAGGCTGGGTGGATTTTATGAGATGAGTCTTCTCTGGCTGATGAAAGTTTGGCTTGCACTCTGCACATACTCTGCATGCTCTGATCACTTGTCGCACATCTTCCACTGAGTAGGGCATGTTCTTTGATTTGACAAAATGGTACAGGCGTGTAACTCCTGGGTGACACAAAGCCTTGTGGAGAGCTGAGAGTGATTGCAAATCATGACATGCTGCTGCACAGTGGGACCTAGAGAATGCATCAGGTGAGATGTTCTCTTGACCTGGTCGGTACAGAATATCAAAGTCGTAACACGATACTTCCATCCTCCAGCGTAATATATTGTCATTCTTTATCCTACTTTTGTGCTTCTTGTCGAACATATACGTCACGGACCGTTGGTCAGTCCTTATGGTGAAATGTCTACCAGTTAAATAATGCCTCCAGTGGCGAACTGCTTCTATTATGGCCTGGGCTTCCTTTTCTACAGCAGTGTAACACTTCTCTTATCCCTGAAAAGTTCTCGAAAAGAAGGCTACTGGCCGTCCTGCCTGAGATAAGACTGCAGCAATGGCAATGTCAGATGCATCCGTTCCACTTCGAATGGTAGGGACTCATTAATGGCTTGAGCTACTGAGTTTTCAATGTCCTGTTTAAGAGTATGGAAAGCGGCTTCTGCTTCCTTTGTCAAAGGAAATGTAGTAGCACTCAATGGGCGGACTTTACTTGAATAGTTGTAGATCCATTGTGAGTAATAAGCAAAGAGACCAAGAGTTCTTCGGAGTGACTTTTTGTCTTGAGGCATTGGAAGTTCCCGTAGAGGTCGTAGTCGTTCAGGGTCTGGGAATATTGAACCTCCTTCCACTACATAACCAAGGATGCAAAGCCTTTTAGTTGAAAAAGTGCACTTTTCCTCATTGTAACTAATATTTTTCTTCTTGGCAGCTTCCAAAAACTTATCAAGGTTTGCATCATGTTCCTTCTGGGTCTTGCCACAAATTGTAACATTATCTAAATACACATAAGTTCCCATGAACTGCTGTTCCTGAAAGTGTGAATCCATAATTCGTTGGATTCCTTGGTGACTCCAAAAGGGACTCTGGTAAACTGATACAGGCCATCACTAGCCTGAAACGCTGTGCATGGTTTATCTTCATTCCTTATAGGGACTTGATGATAGGCACTCCGTAGATCAATTGTGCTAAACACATAGTACTGAACAATTTTGTTCACTGTATCATCAATTCGAGGTAGAGGGTACCCATCAAGAAGTGTAAATTTGTTGATTGTCTCAGAGTAATCGATAGCCAGTCTCCGTTTCCTATAATCATCCTTAACAACAACAACCTGTGCACGCCAAGGGGAATTACTCGGTTCTATAATACCCTCCTTCAGCAGCCTCTGAGTTTCTTTCTCAATGAACATCCGATCTTCATAAGAATAGTGGCGTGACTTAGCTGATATAGGATGGCAATCTGCGGTAAAGTTTGCAAACAGCTTTGGTGGGTCTACCCTTAAAGTGCTAAGTCCACAGACAACAAGAGGAGGCAGTTCACCTCCATATGTTAAGATAACACTACCATGCAGCTTCTGAAAGTCTTGACCAAGGATAACATCAGAGCACAGTTGTGGCAGAATAGCTAAATGTACAATTGATAATCCTTTCCATTAGCTCTGAGATTTACCTTACAAAACCCTAAGGTCTGAATAGAGAGAGATGTTGATGCCATGGAAACAGTACCTGATGAGTGATGTACAGTCAAGGAGTGACGTTTAACTAAGTCCAGGTTGATGAAACTCTCTGAGCTGCCACTATCAATAAGACCATCTACTTCTGTTCCTTTGATGAATACTTTCACAACTGCCTTTGACAGTGAATCTGGAGTAGCCGCAGAAGTCACTGTTGCTAGAGTCGCATGATCACTGGAATGTGTGGAGGCACTAGCTCTTGTTGATGCATTAGCACGACATACTTTAGCAAAGTGACCTTTCTTGTGGCATTTATGACACATTGCTTCACGAGCAGGACACTTTGGACGTGGATGTCTTGAAAAACCACAAAAGAAACACACTGTACCTGCCGCTGCTGTCACTGTGGCAGGTTCCACAGTAACTTCATTGCAAGAGTCTTGGTCAGGAATTGCAGCACTTACCACTCGAGAAGGCTGAGTGGTACTGTATACTTCAGAATTCTTCTGGGCTGAATCTAGAGCTCTTGCCTGGTCAAAGGCAGTGGCTAAGTCGAGAGTTTTATTCTCCAATAAACGCTGCCTTATTATTGGTGATTGCAGGCCACTGATAAAAGCATCCCTGATGGACTCTTCACAATACTGAGCAGCTGTCACTGCTTGGAAGTGACAGTTCTTACCTAAAATTTTCAGTGCTTGAAGGTATTCCTCAAAGGATTCATCAGTCTGCTGGCGGCGAGTTGCAAGGTGATAGTGTGTGAAGATTTCATTTGTAAGTTTAATATTCTGAGACTTGAGGGTTTTGATAGCATCTTCATAGGTATTACACTCAGAAATAGCCTCATATATTTTAGGTGACACAAAATTGATGAGCAGACTTAGTTTATCTAGATCTTTTTTAGGAAGGACTCCCAAGAAGTTTTCGAAAGTTTTAAACCAGTGCTTTCATTCCTGAGCAGCCGTTGATAAGTTGGGGTCACAGTCTGGCCTCTCAGGTTTCAGTAAACGCTCCATGTTGTGATGTAATCTAGCGCAGGATCACCACCAGGTAGCCCAGGATTCTATGTTCAATGAATTGTTGTGATAGAAACACAGGCCTTATCTCTAGGCTTTATTGAACATAGAATCTTCATAGTACTTCTGCAACAACAAAATATAATGACTAGTACATCTAATAACGGCTTCTACAGGGATGGTGATGTCTTGCATATGTCAAGAGAAAAGTTATAACTACAGGCCACATATTTAAACTCACCATGTAATCTGCATCACTGATAAATGGATATAGTAGGAGAGAATCACACACCATGTGTTGGCGCCCATGACACACACCAAACTGTTGTTGTTGTTAAGGGCCCCAAGAGGTGGTGCAGTATTATCCTGCTGCTGCTCCCCACAGGACCAGTATCACTACAGGGAGTTTGCATTTTCCTGTTGTCATATGGGCATGGCATTTTCTAGGGTGGTCATAGTTGCACGTCCCATCTGTTTTTCCAGATTTCCCATGCCAGCAGATACCAAGTGCATAGTATGTGCACAGGCTTGGTTTCTGATTGCCTTTGGTTTCTGTGACTGTATTCCCTGTTGGTGCATGTTTCCCTGTCTTACTTCTATCCTCCCTAGCACCAACAATGGAGATCCCACCAGTTGTTTTTGGTAATATATCCTCACTATTGCTAGTGGAGTCCTCTTGATTGCTATTTCCTGCGGTATTTCAAGTTTGCAATATTGGTTTTATCTTATCTTTACCTGGAGTTTACCTGGAGAGAGTTCCGGGGGTCAACGCCCCCGCGGCCCGGTCCGTGACCAGGCCTCCTGGTGGATCAGAGCCTGATCAACCAGGCTGTAGCTGCTGGCTGCACGCAAACCAACGTACGAGCCACAGCCCGGCTGATCAGGAACTGACTTTAGGTGCTTGTCCAGTGCCAGCTTGAAGACTGCCAGGGGTCTGTTGGTAATCCCCTTTATGTGTGCTGGGAGGCAGTTGAACAGTCTCAGGACCCTGACACTTATTGTATGGTCTCTTAACGTGCTAGTGACACCCCTGCTTTTCATTGGGAGGATGGTGCATCGTCTGCCAAGTCTTTTGCTTTCGTAGTGAGTGATTTTCGTGTGCAAGTTCGGTACTAGTCCCTCTAGGATTTTCCAGGTGTATATAATCATGTATCTCTCCCTCCTGTGTTCCAGGGAATACAGGTTTAGGAACCTCAAGCTCTCCCAGTAATTGAGGTGTTTTATCTCCGTTATGCGCGCCGTGAAAGTTCTCTGTACATTTTCTAGGTCGGCAATTTCACCTGCCTTGAAAGGTGCTGTTAGTGTGCAGCAATATTCCAGCCTAGATAGAACAAGTGACCTGAAGAGTGTCATCATGGGCTTGGCCTCCCTAGTTTTGAAGGTTCTCATTATCCATCCTGTCATTTTTCTAGCAGATGCAATTGATACAATGTTATGGTCCTTGAAGGTGAGATCCTCCGACATGATCACTGCCAGGTCTTTGACGTTGGTGTTTCGCTCTATTTTGTGGCCAGAATTTGTTTTGTACTCTGATGAAGATTTAATTTCCTCGTGTTTACCATATCTGAGGAATTGAAATTTCTCATCGTTGAACTTCATATTGTTTTCTGCAGCCCACTGAAAGATTTGGTTGATGTCTGCCTGGAGCCTTGCAGTGTCTGCAATGGAAGACACTGTCATGCAGATTCGGGTGTCATCTGCAAAGGAAGACACGGTGCTGTGGCTGACATCCTTGTCTATGTCGGATATGAGGATGAGGAACAAGATGGGAGCGAGTACTGTGCCTTGTGGAACAGAGCTTTTCACCGTAGCTGCCTCGACCTTTACTCTGTTGACGACTACTCTCTGTGTTCTGTTAGTGAGGAAATTATAGATCCATCGACCGACTTTTCCTGTTATTCCTTTAGCACGCATTTTGTGTGCTATTATGCCATGGTCACACTTGTCGAAGGCTTTTGCAAAGTCTGTATATATTACATCTGCATTCTTTTTGTCTTCTAGTGCATTTAGGACCTTGTCGTAGTGATCCAATAGTTGAGACAGACAGGAGCGACCTGTTCTAAACCCATGTTGCACTGGGTTGTGTAACTGATGGGTTTCTAGATGGGTGGTGATCTTGCTTCTTAGGACCCTTTCAAAGATTTTTATGATATGGGATGTTAGTGCTATTGGTCTGTAGTTCTTTGCTGTTACTTTACTGCCCCCTTTGTGGAGTGGGGCTATGTCTGTTGCTTTTAGTAACTGTGGGACGACCCCCGTGTCCATGCTCCCTCTCCATAGGATGGAAAAGGCTCGTGATAGGGGCTTCTTGCAGTTCTTGATGAACACAGAGTTCCATGAGTCTGGCCCTGGGGCAGAGTGCATGGGCATGTCATTTATCGCCTGTTCGAAGTCATTTGGCGTCAGGATAACATCGGATAGGCTTGTGTTAATCAAATTTTGTGGCTTTCTCATAAAAAAATCATTTTGATCTTCAACTCTCAGTCTGGTTAGCGGCTTGCTAAAAACTGAGTCATATTGGGACTTGAGTAGCTCACTCATTTCCTTGCTGTCATCTGTGTAGGACCCATCTTGTTTAAGTAGGGGCCCAATACTGGACGTTGTTCTCGATTTTGATTTGGCATAGGAGAAGAAATACTTTGGGTTTCTTTCGATTTCATTTATGGCTTTTAGTTCTTCCCGCGATTCCTGACTCCTAAAGGATTCTTTTAGCTTAAGTTCGATGCTTGCTATTTCTCTGACCAGTGTCTCTCTACGCATTTCAGATATATTGACCTCTTTTAGCCGCTCTGTTATTCTTTTCCGTCGCCTGTAAAGGGAGCGCCTGTCTCTTTGACTACACTTGCTTCCCTACTATGGCTCCTGTCCCCTATGAGGTCATTTATATGTATTCCTTCCTGCGTATAATTCCCGACTACCTGGACAAAATCTCCAGCTTCACCATTACTGTCTCCCAGGACAGCACCTCCAGCTTCACCATTACTGTCTCCCAGGACAGCACTATCAGCCCCACATTTACTGACTACCAGGACTTCATCTCCAGCCTTACAGTTTCTGACTACATGGCCAGTATCAAGGGCAGTACCATTCAGCCCAGACTTTTTATGTTCCCATCTGTTTTAGAAAGCTTCCAGGTTTTCTATGAAAGCAGCTTTGATGTTGTCCTCTTCTAATACCCTTGTGATTTTAGTCCACAGATTTATCTCATTTGGGCATACCCAAAAACACTTCCCTGTTTTAACACTGCTTGTAGCTAGTTCTTGGATATCTGCACAAGGGGCGTGACACCAATTTCCACAAAAATGACAATTTACCCATGTGGAAGCCCGTTTGTTTGACTACCACAGACTACACACAGCTTCATAATGATTTGAATGGTTGATTTACTGCAATTCTACTAGCAACCTCTTGAATATTCTATTAATAACCTCCTTAAATGCAGCTCTAGCTATTTGTATTTCTGTTTCTAACTGTTTTTGTATATTGGACAGCTTACCGTGCACGTTCCTGATTTATATTTAATGTTTGTGTTTATAAGGGCGCCTACAACCCCTTCCGTTTACAGTCTGCTTTATTTTCCAACGAATCCGTTTGAAACCAGTCAAGGGTTCGGACCAGTCAAGGGTTCGGCCCAGTCGATCTGATCTCATCAGTGGGTCACTTATTTAAAACATACTGGTCGGTGATTTGAATACATGAAGGATCTACTGGAAATTATCTACCCGAGTAATATGTGATTTGATTGATACAAAAGTATAACTTGCGTGTTGAAGAAACCGGTGACTGCTGGCAACTCCTACAATGACGAACGGTCGACCTCAACCCTTGTTTATCAATCGCTGTATCTAGCTTTTCTATTTTTTTTTTCATCTCCACCACAATAAATGCTATATTATCACTATAGTTGACTGGTGGAAATTTTGGAGGAAGGACGCTATTTCTGTAGTAATAATTGCTTCTCGTTGTGTATATTGCGACCGCTGGTAACTACAGGTTATATGAAATTCACAGTATACGTCTGGTATTTCAAGAAAAAAGAAACTAATGAAAGTCACTCCACTCCACTAAGTACCATTATAATACTGGTTAATACATGTTAGGAAATACTTGTTCTGTTTCCTGACGAACCTTACCTAACCTAACCTATCTAGGCTGGAATATTGCTGTACACTAACACCACCTTTCAAAACAGGTGAAAATGCTGACGTAGAAAATGCAGAGAACATTCATGGCGCACATAACTGTGATAAAACACCTCAGTTACTGGGAACACTTGAAGTTCCTCCTCAACCTGTACTCCCTAGAACCAAGGAGGGAGAGATACATATTTATTTACACTTGGAAAAATCCTAGAGGAATTAGTAAGAAACTTGCACACGAAAATCTCTCCCTATGAAAGCAAAAAACTCGGCGCCACTAGCATGATAAGAGATATCACAGAAAGTGTCTGGGGCCCAAGACTGTTCAACTGCCTCCCAGCATACATAAGAGGGATTACCAATATACCTCAGGCTGTCTTCAAGAAGGAGCTGGACAGGACTCTAAAGGCAGTACCTGACCAGCCGGGCTGTGGTTTGTACGTCTGGTTGTGTGTGGTCAACAATAACAGCCTGGTTGATCAGGCCCTGATCCACCATGAGGCCTGGTCACAGATCGGGCCGCGGGGGCGTTGACCCCCGAAACCCTCTCCAGGTATATTCCAGGTAATTGCTATAATTGTCATAAGGTTTTTACAGTAAAATTTGGAAAAACATATTCTCCATATTGGTGACTACAGCAGCAAGTGATGTTACAACATGATAGTTCATTACAGTAGTAGATAGAAATATCTGCCCCAGTTTGTTTTGTTCTAGAGTTGTAGACTGTTGTGTATCCTGGGAGTGAGTACTATTGTTTCTTGTTTAAGACAGGTTACAGTCAGAATAATACAGGAGAAGCTTGTGTTTAGGGAATCAAGGAGTACCAGGAGGTCATCACAGTATTTATTATTATTAATAATAATAATAGAAGCAGTTACTCTCCATTAGTAGCCAACACTTGTAACCTGCCTTAAATAAAGAAAAAACCTTAGTAAAGTCGTAGTTTAAAGGTTCAGTTAAAGGCAGAGAACAATAAGGGCTCTCCTCCTTAAATCAATAAATTACTAATACAGTCATTGTTTAAGGGCAGTATTAGATGACGGTATTAAGTTTTCGGCTTCTCTTCTGGTTCAATTATTAACTATGATAAAAATTACTAAACAAAAGAAAATGGTAATAAAGTCTGGGTTTAAAAGTTCAAATATATGTTATAGGGTAATAAATCAGCTTTTCAAAGGCTTTAATATGAGCAGATCCTAATAATATAAGGGTCTAACTGCTGAAAATATATAAATTATGGTAAATGTCTTTAAGTTCCTCTTATTTTGAAGCTTTGTCTTGAATACCAAAGGCTGAAAAAAGTAAAACGGTAATAAGGTGTGGTTTTAATGGTTTACATCAGGATAAACAGCAATAAACTGTCAAATTAAGTAAACCACAAAACTGACTGGGTTTAAGGGTTGAAATAAAGAGTTAACGGTAATCAACTCTGGGTTCCTCTATTGCCTCAACCTCTCAGCCCAACAATAACAAAGTATGGCGTCGTTAAGGTAAGATTTCTGCCTCATTTTTACCCTTATTTTCTCTCTCTTTGACCACCTTCATGCCCTCTAGTGGTGGGTAGTGATGCCCGTGATGGTCTCTTGTTCCCAGGAGACGGAGGCGTCCTCCTCTGCCTCGCATCAACCTGATTTAACCCCAGAATGTTCCATTATGATTATATAACCCAGGGTAGTGTTATCCACCCAGGATAACCCAGGGTAGTGTTATCCACCCAGGATAACCCAGGGTAGTGTTATCCACCCAGGATAACCCAGGGTAGTGTTATCCACCCAGGATAACCCAGGGTAGTGTTATCCACCCAGGATAACCCAGGGTAGTGTTATCCACCCAGGATAACCCAGGGTAGTGTTATCCACCCAGGATAACCCAGGGTAGTGTTATCCACCCAGGATAACCCAGGGTAGTGTTATCCACCCAGGATAACCCAGGGTAGTGTTATCCACCCAGGATAACCCAGGGTAGTGTTATCCACCCAGGATAACCCAGGGTAGTGTTATCCACCCAGGATAACCCAGGGTAGTGTTATCCACCCAGGATAACCCAGGGTAGTGTTATCCACCCAGGATAACCCAGGGTAGTGTTATCCACCCAGGATAACCCAGGGTAGTGTTATCCACCCAGGATAACCCAGGGTAGTGTTATCCACCCAGGATAACCCAGGGTAGTGTTATCCACCCAGGATAACCCAGGGTAGTGTTATCCACCCAGGATAACCCAGGGTAGTGTTATCCACCCAGGATAACCCAGGGTAGTGTTATCCACCCAGGATAACCCAGGGTAGTGTTATCCACCCAGGATAACCCAGGGTAGTGTTATCCACCCAGGATAACCCAGGGTAGTGTTATCCACCCAGGATAACCCAGGGTAGTGTTATCCACCCAGGATAACCCAGGGTAGTGTTATCCACCCAGGATAACCCAGGGTAGTGTTATCCACCCAGGATAACCCAGGGTAGTGTTATCCACCCAGGATAACCCAGGGTAGTGTTATCCACCCAGGATAACCCAGGGTAGTGTTATCCACCCAGGATAACCCAGGGTAGTGTTATCCACCCAGGATAACCCAGGGTAGTGTTATCCACCCAGGATAACCCAGGGTAGTGTTATCCACCCAGGATAACCCAGGGTAGTGTTATCCACCCAGGATAACCCAGGGTAGTGTTATCCACCCAGGATAACCCAGGGTAGTGTTATCCACCCAGGATAACCCAGGGTAGTGTTATCCACCCAGGATAACCCAGGGTGGTGTTATCCACCCAGGATAACCCAGGGTAGTGTTATCCACCCAGGATAACCCAGGGTAGTGTTATCCACCCAGGATAACCCAGGGTAGTGTTATCCACCCAGGATAACCCAGGGTAGTGTTATCCACCCAGGATAACCCAGGGTAGTGTTATCCACCCAGGATAACCCAGGGTAGTGTTATCCACCCAGGATAACCCAGGGTAGTGTTATCCACCCAGGATAACCCAGGGTAGTGTTATCCACCCAGGATAACCCAGGGTAGTGTTATCCACCCAGGATAACCCAGGGTAGTGTTATCCACCCAGGATAACCCAGGGTAGTGTTATCCACCCAGGATAACCCAGGGTAGTGTTATCCACCCAGGATAACCCAGGGTAGTGTTATCCACCCAGGATAACCCAGGGTAGTGTTATCCACCCAGGATAACCCAGGGTAGTGTTATCCACCCAGGATAACCCAGGGTAGTGTTATCCACCCAGGATAACCCAGGGTAGTGTTATCCACCCAGGATAACCCAGGGTAGTGTTATCCACCCAGGATAACCCAGGGTAGTGTTATCCACCCAGGATAACCCAGGGTAGTGTTATCCACCCAGGATAACCCAGGGTAGTGTTATCCACCCAGGATAACCCAGGGTAGTGTTATCCACCCAGGATAACCCAGGGTAGTGTTATCCACCCAGGATAACCCAGGGTAGTGTTATCCACCCAGGATAACCCAGGGTAGTGTTATCCACCCAGGATAACCCAGGGTAGTGTTATCCACCCAGGATAACCCAGGGTAGTGTTATCCACCCAGGATAACCCAGGGTAGTGTTATCCACCCAGGATAACCCAGGGTAGTGTTATCCACCCAGGATAACCCAGGGTAGTGTTATCCACCCAGGATAACCCAGGGTAGTGTTATCCACCCAGGATAACCCAGGGTAGTGTTATCCACCCAGGATAACCCAGGGTAGTGTTATCCACCCAGGATAACCCAGGGTAGTGTTATCCACCCAGGATAACCCAGGGTAGTGTTATCCACCCAGGATAACCCAGGGTAGTGTTATCCACCCAGGATAACCCAGGGTAGTGTTATCCACCCAGGATAACCCAGGGTAGTGTTATCCACCCAGGATAACCCAGGGTAGTGTTATCCACCCAGGATAACCCAGGGTAGTGTTATCCACCCAGGATAACCCAGGGTAGTGTTATCCACCCAGGATAACCCAGGGTAGTGTTATCCACCCAGGATAACCCAGGGTAGTGTTATCCACCCAGGATAACCCAGGGTAGTGTTATCCACCCAGGATAACCCAGGGTAGTGTTATCCACCCAGGATAACCCAGGGTAGTGTTATCCACCCAGGATAACCCAGGGTAGTGTTATCCACCCAGGATAACCCAGGGTAGTGTTATCCACCCAGGATAACCCAGGGTAGTGTTATCCACCCAGGATAACCCAGGGTAGTGTTATCCACCCAGGATAACCCAGGGTAGTGTTATCCACCCAGGATAACCCAGGGTAGTGTTATCCACCCAGGATAACCCAGGGTAGTGTTATCCACCCAGGATAACCCAGGGTAGTGTTATCCACCCAGGATAACCCAGGGTAGTGTTATCCACCCAGGATAACCCAGGGTAGTGTTATCCACCCAGGATAACCCAGGGTAGTGTTATCCACCCAGGATAACCCAGGGTAGTGTTATCCACCCAGGATAACCCAGGGTAGTGTTATCCACCCAGGATAACCCAGGGTAGTGTTATCCACCCAGGATAACCCAGGGTAGTGTTATCCACCCAGGATAACCCAGGGTAGTGTTATCCACCCAGGATAACCCAGGGTAGTGTTATCCACCCAGGATAACCCAGGGTAGTGTTATCCACCCAGGATAACCCAGGGTAGTGTTATCCACCCAGGATAACCCAGGGTAGTGTTATCCACCCAGGATAACCCAGGGTAGTGTTATCCACCCAGGATAACCCAGGGTAGTGTTATCCACCCAGGATAACCCAGGGTAGTGTTATCCACCCAGGATAACCCAGGGTAGTGTTATCCACCCAGGATAACCCAGGGTAGTGTTATCCACCCAGGATAACCCAGGGTAGTGTTATCCACCCAGGATAACCCAGGGTAGTGTTATCCACCCAGGATAACCCAGGGTAGTGTTATCCACCCAGGATAACCCAGGGTAGTGTTATCCACCCAGGATAACCCAGGGTAGTGTTATCCACCCAGGATAACCCAGGGTAGTGTTATCCACCCAGGATAACCCAGGGTAGTGTTATCCACCCAGGATAACCCAGGGTAGTGTTATCCACCCAGGATAACCCAGGGTAGTGTTATCCACCCAGGATAACCCAGGGTAGTGTTATCCACCCAGGATAACCCAGGGTAGTGTTATCCACCCAGGATAACCCAGGGTAGTGTTATCCACCCAGGATAACCCAGGGTAGTGTTATCCACCCAGGATAACCCAGGGTAGTGTTATCCACCCAGGATAACCCAGGGTAGTGTTATCCACCCAGGATAACCCAGGGTAGTGTTATCCACCCAGGATAACCCAGGGTAGTGTTATCCACCCAGGATAACCCAGGGTAGTGTTATCCACCCAGGATAACCCAGGGTAGTGTTATCCACCCAGGATAACCCAGGGTAGTGTTATCCACCCAGGATAACCCAGGGTAGTGTTATCCACCCAGGATAACCCAGGGTAGTGTTATCCACCCAGGATAACCCAGGGTAGTGTTATCCACCCAGGATAACCCAGGGTAGTGTTATCCACCCAGGATAACCCAGGGTAGTGTTATCCACCCAGGATAACCCAGGGTAGTGTTATCCACCCAGGATAACCCAGGGTAGTGTTATCCACCCAGGATAACCCAGGGTAGTGTTATCCACCCAGGATAACCCAGGGTAGTGTTATCCACCCAGGATAACCCAGGGTAGTGTTATCCACCCAGGATAACCCAGGGTAGTGTTATCCACCCAGGATAACCCAGGGTAGTGTTATCCACCCAGGATAACCCAGGGTAGTGTTATCCACCCAGGATAACCCAGGGTAGTGTTATCCACCCAGGATAACCCAGGGTAGTGTTATCCACCCAGGATAACCCAGGGTAGTGTTATCCACCCAGGATAACCCAGGGTAGTGTTATCCACCCAGGATAACCCAGGGTAGTGTTATCCACCCAGGATAACCCAGGGTAGTGTTATCCACCCAGGATAACCCAGGGTAGTGTTATCCACCCAGGATAACCCAGGGTAGTGTTATCCACCCAGGATAACCCAGGGTAGTGTTATCCACCCAGGATAACCCAGGGTAGTGTTATCCACCCAGGATAACCCAGGGTAGTGTTATCCACCCAGGATAACCCAGGGTAGTGTTATCCACCCAGGATAACCCAGGGTAGTGTTATCCACCCAGGATAACCCAGGGTAGTGTTATCCACCCAGGATAACCCAGGGTAGTGTTATCCACCCAGGATAACCCAGGGTAGTGTTATCCACCCAGGATAACCCAGGGTAGTGTTATCCACCCAGGATAACCCAGGGTAGTGTTATCCACCCAGGATAACCCAGGGTAGTGTTATCCACCCAGGATAACCCAGGGTAGTGTTATCCACCCAGGATAACCCAGGGTAGTGTTATCCACCCAGGATAACCCAGGGTAGTGTTATCCACCCAGGATAACCCAGGGTAGTGTTATCCACCCAGGATAACCCAGGGTAGTGTTATCCACCCAGGATAACCCAGGGTAGTGTTATCCACCCAGGATAACCCAGGGTAGTGTTATCCACCCAGGATAACCCAGGGTAGTGTTATCCACCCAGGATAACCCAGGGTAGTGTTATCCACCCAGGATAACCCAGGGTAGTGTTATCCACCCAGGATAACCCAGGGTAGTGTTATCCACCCAGGATAACCCAGGGTAGTGTTATCCACCCAGGATAACCCAGGGTAGTGTTATCCACCCAGGATAACCCAGGGTAGTGTTATCCACCCAGGATAACCCAGGGTAGTGTTATCCACCCAGGATAACCCAGGGTAGTGTTATCCACCCAGGATAACCCAGGGTAGTGTTATCCACCCAGGATAACCCAGGGTAGTGTTATCCACCCAGGATAACCCAGGGTAGTGTTATCCACCCAGGATAACCCAGGGTAGTGTTATCCACCCAGGATAACCCAGGGTAGTGTTATCCACCCAGGATAACCCAGGGTAGTGTTATCCACCCAGGATAACCCAGGGTAGTGTTATCCACCCAGGATAACCCAGGGTAGTGTTATCCACCCAGGATAACCCAGGGTAGTGTTATCCACCCAGGATAACCCAGGGTAGTGTTATCCACCCAGGATAACCCAGGGTAGTGTTATCCACCCAGGATAACCCAGGGTAGTGTTATCCACCCAGGATAACCCAGGGTAGTGTTATCCACCCAGGATAACCCAGGGTAGTGTTATCCACCCAGGATAACCCAGGGTAGTGTTATCCACCCAGGATAACCCAGGGTAGTGTTATCCACCCAGGATAACCCAGGGTAGTGTTATCCACCCAGGATAACCCAGGGTAGTGTTATCCACCCAGGATAACCCAGGGTAGTGTTATCCACCCAGGATAACCCAGGGTAGTGTTATCCACCCAGGATAACCCAGGGTAGTGTTATCCACCCAGGATAACCCAGGGTAGTGTTATCCACCCAGGATAACCCAGGGTAGTGTTATCCACCCAGGATAACCCAGGGTAGTGTTATCCACCCAGGATAACCCAGGGTAGTGTTATCCACCCAGGATAACCCAGGGTAGTGTTATCCACCCAGGATAACCCAGGGTAGTGTTATCCACCCAGGATAACCCAGGGTAGTGTTATCCACCCAGGATAACCCAGGGTAGTGTTATCCACCCAGGATAACCCAGGGTAGTGTTATCCACCCAGGATAACCCAGGGTAGTGTTATCCACCCAGGATAACCCAGGGTAGTGTTATCCACCCAGGATAACCCAGGGTAGTGTTATCCACCCAGGATAACCCAGGGTAGTGTTATCCACCCAGGATAACCCAGGGTAGTGTTATCCACCCAGGATAACCCAGGGTAGTGTTATCCACCCAGGATAACCCAGGGTAGTGTTATCCACCCAGGATAACCCAGGGTAGTGTTATCCACCCAGGATAACCCAGGGTAGTGTTATCCACCCAGGATAACCCAGGGTAGTGTTATCCACCCAGGATAACCCAGGGTAGTGTTATCCACCCAGGATAACCCAGGGTAGTGTTATCCACCCAGGATAACCCAGGGTAGTGTTATCCACCCAGGATAACCCAGGGTAGTGTTATCCACCCAGGATAACCCAGGGTAGTGTTATCCACCCAGGATAACCCAGGGTAGTGTTATCCACCCAGGATAACCCAGGGTAGTGTTATCCACCCAGGATAACCCAGGGTAGTGTTATCCACCCAGGATAACCCAGGGTAGTGTTATCCACCCAGGATAACCCAGGGTAGTGTTATCCACCCAGGATAACCCAGGGTAGTGTTATCCACCCAGGATAACCCAGGGTAGTGTTATCCACCCAGGATAACCCAGGGTAGTGTTATCCACCCAGGATAACCCAGGGTAGTGTTATCCACCCAGGATAACCCAGGGTAGTGTTATCCACCCAGGATAACCCAGGGTAGTGTTATCCACCCAGGATAACCCAGGGTAGTGTTATCCACCCAGGATAACCCAGGGTAGTGTTATCCACCCAGGATAACCCAGGGTAGTGTTATCCACCCAGGATAACCCAGGGTAGTGTTATCCACCCAGGATAACCCAGGGTAGTGTTATCCACCCAGGATAACCCAGGGTAGTGTTATCCACCCAGGATAACCCAGGGTAGTGTTATCCACCCAGGATAACCCAGGGTAGTGTTATCCACCCAGGATAACCCAGGGTAGTGTTATCCACCCAGGATAACCCAGGGTAGTGTTATCCACCCAGGATAACCCAGGGTAGTGTTATCCACCCAGGATAACCCAGGGTAGTGTTATCCACCCAGGATAACCCAGGGTAGTGTTATCCACCCAGGATAACCCAGGGTAGTGTTATCCACCCAGGATAACCCAGGGTAGTGTTATCCACCCAGGATAACCCAGGGTAGTGTTATCCACCCAGGATAACCCAGGGTAGTGTTATCCACCCAGGATAACCCAGGGTAGTGTTATCCACCCAGGATAACCCAGGGTAGTGTTATCCACCCAGGATAACCCAGGGTAGTGTTATCCACCCAGGATAACCCAGGGTAGTGTTATCCACCCAGGATAACCCAGGGTAGTGTTATCCACCCAGGATAACCCAGGGTAGTGTTATCCACCCAGGATAACCCAGGGTAGTGTTATCCACCCAGGATAACCCAGGGTAGTGTTATCCACCCAGGATAACCCAGGGTAGTGTTATCCACCCAGGATAACCCAGGGTAGTGTTATCCACCCAGGATAACCCAGGGTAGTGTTATCCACCCAGGATAACCCAGGGTAGTGTTATCCACCCAGGATAACCCAGGGTAGTGTTATCCACCCAGGATAACCCAGGGTAGTGTTATCCACCCAGGATAACCCAGGGTAGTGTTATCCACCCAGGATAACCCAGGGTAGTGTTATCCACCCAGGATAACCCAGGGTAGTGTTATCCACCCAGGATAACCCAGGGTAGTGTTATCCACCCAGGATAACCCAGGGTAGTGTTATCCACCCAGGATAACCCAGGGTAGTGTTATCCACCCAGGATAACCCAGGGTAGTGTTATCCACCCAGGATAACCCAGGGTAGTGTTATCCACCCAGGATAACCCAGGGTAGTGTTATCCACCCAGGATAACCCAGGGTAGTGTTATCCACCCAGGATAACCCAGGGTAGTGTTATCCACCCAGGATAACCCAGGGTAGTGTTATCCACCCAGGATAACCCAGGGTAGTGTTATCCACCCAGGATAACCCAGGGTAGTGTTATCCACCCAGGATAACCCAGGGTAGTGTTATCCACCCAGGATAACCCAGGGTAGTGTTATCCACCCAGGATAACCCAGGGTAGTGTTATCCACCCAGGATAACCCAGGGTAGTGTTATCCACCCAGGATAACCCAGGGTAGTGTTATCCACCCAGGATAACCCAGGGTAGTGTTATCCACCCAGGATAACCCAGGTTAGTGTTATCCACCCAGGATAACCCAGGGTAGTGTTATCCACCCAGGATAACCCAGGGTAGTGTTATCCACCTAGGATAACCCAGGGTAGAGTTATCCACCCAAGATAACCCAGGGTAGTGTTATCCACCCAGGATAACCGAGGGTAGTGTTATCCACCCAGGATAACCCAGGGTAGTGTTATCCACCCAGGATAACCCAGGGTAGTGTTATCCACCCAGGATAACCCAGGGTAGTGTTATCCACCCAGGATAACCCAGGGTAGTGTTATCCACCCAGGATAACCCAGGGTAGTGTTATCCACCCAGGATAACCCAGGGTAGTGTTATCCACCCAGGATAACCCAGGGTAGTGTTATCCACCCAGGATAACCCAGGGTAGTGTTATCCACCCAGGATAACCCAGGGTAGTGTTATCCACCCAGGATAACCCAGGGTAGTGTTATCCACCCAGGATAACCCAGGGTGGTGTTATCCACCCAGGATAACCCAGGGTAGTGTTATCCACCCAGGATAACCCAGGGTAGTGTTATCCACCCAGGATAACCCAGGGTAGTGTTATCCACCCAGGATAACCCAGGGTAGTGTTATCCACCCAGGATAACCCAGGGTAGTGTTATCCACCCAGGATAACCCAGGGTAGTGTTATCCACCCAGGATAACCCAGGGTAGTGTTATCCACCCAGGATAACCCAGGGTAGTGTTATCCACCCAGGATAACCCAGGGTAGTGTTATCCACCCAGGATAACCCAGGGTAGTGTTATCCACCCAGGATAACCCAGGGTAGTGTTATCCACCCAGGATAACCCAGGGTAGTGTTATCCACCCAGGATAACCCAGGGTAGTGTTATCCACCCAGGATAACCCAGGGTAGTGTTATCCACCCAGGATAACCCAGGGTAGTGTTATCCACCCAGGATAACCCAGGGTAGTGTTATCCACCCAGGATAACCCAGGGTAGTGTTATCCACCCAGGATAACCCAGGGTAGTGTTATCCACCCAGGATAACCCAGGGTAGTGTTATCCACCCAGGATAACCCAGGGTAGTGTTATCCACCCAGGATAACCCAGGGTAGTGTTATCCACCCAGGATAACCCAGGGTAGTGTTATCCACCCAGGATAACCCAGGGTAGTGTTATCCACCCAGGATAACCCAGGGTAGTGTTATCCACCCAGGATAACCCAGGGTAGTGTTATCCACCCAGGATAACCCAGGGTAGTGTTATCCACCCAGGATAACCCAGGGTAGTGTTATCCACCCAGGATAACCCAGGGTAGTGTTATCCACCCAGGATAACCCAGGGTAGTGTTATCCACCCAGGATAACCCAGGGTAGTGTTATCCACCCAGGATAACCCAGGGTAGTGTTATCCACCCAGGATAACCCAGGGTAGTGTTATCCACCCAGGATAACCCAGGGTAGTGTTATCCACCCAGGATAACCCAGGGTAGTGTTATCCACCCAGGATAACCCAGGGTAGTGTTATCCACCCAGGATAACCCAGGGTAGTGTTATCCACCCAGGATAACCCAGGGTAGTGTTATCCACCCAGGATAACCCAGGGTAGTGTTATCCACCCAGGATAACCCAGGGTAGTGTTATCCACCCAGGATAACCCAGGGTAGTGTTATCCACCCAGGATAACCCAGGGTAGTGTTATCCACCCAGGATAACCCAGGGTAGTGTTATCCACCCAGGATAACCCAGGGTAGTGTTATCCACCCAGGATAACCCAGGGTAGTGTTATCCACCCAGGATAACCCAGGGTAGTGTTATCCACCCAGGATAACCCAGGGTAGTGTTATCCACCCAGGATAACCCAGGGTAGTGTTATCCACCCAGGATAACCCAGGGTAGTGTTATCCACCCAGGATAACCCAGGGTAGTGTTATCCACCCAGGATAACCCAGGGTAGTGTTATCCACCCAGGATAACCCAGGGTAGTGTTATCCACCCAGGATAACCCAGGGTAGTGTTATCCACCCAGGATAACCCAGGGTAGTGTTATCCACCCAGGATAACCCAGGGTAGTGTTATCCACCCAGGATAACCCAGGGTAGTGTTATCCACCCAGGATAACCCAGGGTAGTGTTATCCACCCAGGATAACCCAGGGTAGTGTTATCCACCCAGGATAACCCAGGGTAGTGTTATCCACCCAGGATAACCCAGGGTAGTGTTATCCACCCAGGATAACCCAGGGTAGTGTTATCCACCCAGGATAACCCAGGGTAGTGTTATCCACCCAGGATAACCCAGGGTAGTGTTATCCACCCAGGATAACCCAGGGTAGTGTTATCCACCCAGGATAACCCAGGGTAGTGTTATCCACCCAGGATAACCCAGGGTAGTGTTATCCACCCAGGATAACCCAGGGTAGTGTTATCCACCCAGGATAACCCAGGGTAGTGTTATCCACCCAGGATAACCCAGGGTAGTGTTATCCACCCAGGATAACCCAGGGTAGTGTTATCCACCCAGGATAACCCAGGGTAGTGTTATCCACCCAGGATAACCCAGGGTAGTGTTATCCACCCAGGATAACCCAGGGTAGTGTTATCCACCCAGGATAACCCAGGGTAGTGTTATCCACCCAGGATAACCCAGGGTAGTGTTATCCACCCAGGATAACCCAGGGTAGTGTTATCCACCCAGGATAACCCAGGGTAGTGTTATCCACCCAGGATAACCCAGGGTAGTGTTATCCACCCAGGATAACCCAGGGTAGTGTTATCCACCCAGGATAACCCAGGGTAGTGTTATCCACCCAGGATAACCCAGGGTAGTGTTATCCACCCAGGATAACCCAGGGTAGTGTTATCCACCCAGGATAACCCAGGGTAGTGTTATCCACCCAGGATAACCCAGGGTAGTGTTATCCACCCAGGATAACCCAGGGTAGTGTTATCCACCCAGGATAACCCAGGGTAGTGTTATCCACCCAGGATAACCCAGGGTAGTGTTATCCACCCAGGATAACCCAGGGTAGTGTTATCCACCCAGGATAACCCAGGGTAGTGTTATCCACCCAGGATAACCCAGGGTAGTGTTATCCACCCAGGATAACCCAGGGTAGTGTTATCCACCCAGGATAACCCAGGGTAGTGTTATCCACCCAGGATAACCCAGGGTAGTGTTATCCACCCAGGATAACCCAGGGTAGTGTTATCCACCCAGGATAACCCAGGGTAGTGTTATCCACCCAGGATAACCCAGGGTAGTGTTATCCACCCAGGATAACCCAGGGTAGTGTTATCCACCCAGGATAACCCAGGGTAGTGTTATCCACCCAGGGTAGTGTTATCCACCCAGGATAACCCAGGGTAGTGTTATCCACCCAGGATAACCCAGGGTAGTGTTATCCACCCAGGATAACCCAGGGTAGTGTTATCCACCCAGGATAACCCAGGGTAGTGTTATCCACCCAGGATAACCCAGGGTAGTGTTATCCACCCAGGATAACCCAGGGTAGTGTTATCCACCCAGGATAACCCAGGGTAGTGTTATCCACCCAGGATAACCCAGGGTAGTGTTATCCACCCAGGATAACCCAGGGTAGTGTTATCCACCCAGGATAACCCAGGTTATTGTTATCCTCCCAGGATAACCCAGGGTAGTGTTATCCACCCTGGATATCCCACGGTAGTGTTATCCCCCAGGATAACCCAGGGAAGTGTTATCCACCCAGGATAACCCAGTTTAGTGTTATCCAACCTGGATAACCCAGGTTATTGTTATCCACCCATGATAACCCAGGGTAGTGTTATCCACCCTGGATATCCCAGGGTAGTGTTATCCCCCAGGATAACCCAGGGAAGTGTTATCCACCCAGGATAACCCAGGGTAGTGTTATCCACCCAGGATAACCCAGGGTAGTGTTATCCACCCAGGATAACCCAGGGTAGTGTTATCCACCCAGGATAACCCAGGGTAGTGTTATCCACCCAGGATAACCCAGGGTAGTGTTATCCACCCAGGATAACCCAGGGTAGTGTTATCCACCCAGGATAACCCAGGGTAGTGTTATCCACCCAGGATAACCCAGGGTAGTGTTATCCACCCAGGATAACCCAGGGTAGTGTTATCCACCCAGTATAACCCAGGGTAGTGTTATCCACCCAGGATAACCCAGGGTAGTGTTATCCACCCAGGATAACCCAGGGTAGTGTTATCCACCCAGGATAACCCAGGGTAGTGTTATCCACCCAGGATAACCCAGGGTAGTGTTATCCACCCAGGATAACCCAGGGTAGTGTTATCCACCCAGGATAACCCAGGGTAGTGTTATCCACCCAGGATAACCCAGGGTAGTGTTATCCACCCAGGATAACCCAGGGTAGTGTTATCCACCCAGGATAACCCAGGGTAGTGTTATCCACCCAGGATAACCCAGGGTAGTGTTATCCACCCAGGATAACCCATGGTAGTGTTATCCACCCAGGATAACCCAGGGTAGTGTTATCCACCCAGGATAACCCAGGGTAGTGTTATCCACCCAGGATAACCCAGGGTAGTGTTATCCACCCAGGATAACCCAGGGTAGTGTTATCCACCCAGGATAACCCAGGGTAGTGTTATCCACCCAGGATAACCCAGGGTAGTGTTATCCACCCAGGATAACCCAGGGTAGTGTTATCCACCCAGGATAACCCAGGGTAGTGTTATCCACCCAGGATAACCCAGGGTAGTGTTATCCACCCAGGATAACCCAGGGTAGTGTTATCCACCCAGGATAACCCAGGGTAGTGTTATCCACCCAGGATAACCCAGGGTAGTGTTATCCACCCAGGATAACCCTGGGTAGTGTTATCCACCCAGGATAACCCAGGGTAGTGTTATCCACCCAGGATAACCCAGGGTAGTGTTATCCACCCAGGATAACCCAGGGTAGTGTTATCCACCCAGGATAACCCAGGGTAGTGTTATCCACCCAGGATAACCCAGGGTAGTGTTATCCACCCAGGATAACCCAGGGTAGTGTTATCCACCCAGGATAACCCAGGGTAGTGTTATCCACCCAGGATAACCCAGGATAGTGTTATCCACCCAGGATAACCCAGGGTAGTGTTATCCACCCAGGATAACCCAGGGTCGTCTTATTCACACTGGGTGACCTAGGATAGTTTTATCCACCCTGGCTAACCCATTATAGTGTTATCCACAGAGGATATCCCAGGATAGTGGCTTCCACCCTGGCTAACCCTGGATAGTGTTATCCACCCATCATAACCCACAGTAGTGTTATCCACCCTGGATAACCCTCGGTAGTGTTATCCACCTAGTATAACCTATGGTAGTGAGTGTTATCCACCAAGGGTAACCCAGGGCAGCGTTATCCACCCATTATAACCTAGGGTAGTGAGCGTTAGCCACCCAGGATAACCATGTATAGTATTATCCACCCTGGACAACCCAGGATACTGTTATCCACCCTGGATACCCTAAGTTAGTAAGAGTTATCCACCCAGTATAACCCAGGGTAGTGTTTGCCACCCACGATAACCTAGGGTAGTGAGTGTTATCCAGACAGGTTAACCCAGGATAGTGTTATCTACCCTGGATAACCCAAGATACTGTTATCCACACAAGATAACCTAGTATATATGTTTGATATACCTTTGAAGAATTTCGATAGTATATCCACTCTCTGAGCCCTGCCATGGGCCAGGCTCGTCTGGTGCTTGCCTGGTCAACCAGGCTGTTGCTGCTGGATGCCCGCTGCCCCACGTATCCATCACAGCCTGGTTGTTCTGGCACCTGGTGAAGATACTTGTCTTGTTTCCTCTTGAAGGCTTGAATGCTTGTTCCAGCAGTTTCTGATATCTTCTGGTAAGATACAGTGTTCCTTTATTGTCCCTACTGCACCCCTGCTCCTCACTGGGTTTATTTTACACTTCCTCCCATATCTCTCACTCCAGTATGTTGTTATTGCAGTGTGCAGATTTGGGACAAAGTCCTCGAGTAATATCCAGGTATATATTATCATGCACCTTTCTCTCCTCCGCTCCAATTAGTACATGTTCAAAAATTGCAGGCGTTCCCAGTAGTTTAGGTGCTTTACAGGCTCAATGTGAGCCGTAAACGATCTCTGTATTTGTTCCAGCTCAGATATATCTCCTGCCCTGAACGTGGCCGTCAGCACTGAGCAATATTCTAAGTGAGGGAGCACTAGCGATTTCAAGAGTGTCACCATCGGCATTATTTCCCTTGTTTTGAAAGTTCTCAATACCCACACAGTCATTTTCCTAGCTGTCGTGATCTTTGTCTTGTTATGGTCTTTAAAAGAAAGGTCGGCTGACATAATTATTCCCTAGGTCTTTTACATGTTCCTTATGTTCTATCTGGTGACCCTCTTGAGTTTTGTATATAGTGCTCCTTTTGAGTTCTTCATTCTTTCCATACTTAAGCAGCTGGAACTTATCACCATCGAACGCCTGTTGATTTCCACTGCCCACTGGAAAACCCTGTGTATGTCTTCCTGTACTTTTTCAGTGTTCTCTACCGTACTGACTTTCATGCTTATTTTAGTGTCATCTGCAAATGATGATTCAAAAGTGTGCCGGGTGTTTTTGTCTATGTCTACTATGAGGATGAGGAACAGCAGAGGTGCCAGGACAGTGCCTTGGGGCACTGAACTTTTGACCTCACTGATGCTGGATCTTGCCCTGTTCACTACTACTTTTTGTGTTGTGTGTTAGGAAACCGAAAATCTATCTGCCTACCTTCCCCGTAATGCCCATGGCCTTCATTTTGTGCGCTATAACTCCATGATCAAATTTGTCAAATGCCTTTGCAAAATCTGTGTAAATTACATCTGTGTTTTGGTCGTCTTCCAGTGCCTCCGTAATTCTGTCATAATGGTTCAGCAGCTATGACAGACATGATCTTTCTGCTCTAAAACCATGCTGGTTCGGGTTATGTTGGTTGTGCTGCTCCATGAAATTTGTAACCTGCCGTCTCATCACTCTTTCGAAGATTTTTATGATGTGAGAGGTTAGGGCTACTGGTCTGTAACTTTTAGCTAGTGCTCTACTACCTCCCTTGTGCAATGTAGCTATGTCTGCACTCTAAGGTCTCTGGTATTTCACCTAGATCTAAGCTCTTTCTCCGAGAATACTGAGGGCTCGTGCTAGTGGTACTTTGCACTTCTTTATAAATAGAGCATTCCATGAATGTGGTCCAGATGCTGAGTGAGTGGGCATGTTTTCTATTTCTTTTTCGAAATCTATGTAATTTGTACTAATGTCACTTAGTTGGTCTACGTGGCCTTCTGGAGTGAAGAATATTTCTGCATTTTCTGCCTTGCTGTCATTTAGTGGGTTGCTAAACACCGACTCATACTGTTCTTTTAAGATTTCACTCATTTCCTGTTCGTTGTCTGTATACAAGTCTGCTCTCAGTAGTGGTCCAATTCTACAGGTAGTTCTTAGCTTGGATTTTGCATAGGAATAGAAATATTTTGTTTTTTTTGCAATGTCCTGTATGGCGATTTGTTCCCTTTGTACTTCTTCTGTGAGGTATGACATCCCAAATTTTTGCCCTAATTCAGTGATCTCTCTGCTAGGTCTATCTTTTCTCAGTTGTAGCATATTTGTGTTTTTAAGCAGTTCAGTAACCCCGTTGTCTTCTTCTGTACCATCTCCTACGCTCTCTCTCTATATCTGATCTTCCTCTGGGTTTCCTCAATGGTACATGTTTCATGTATGCTTCTGTATTCAGCTTCTCTAGGCACTGGTGGGGATTTAGGTCGCTCATGTCTGATTCCCAGGGTATGTCTGATAGCTCTTGGTTTATTTTTTCCCAGTTAATTCTATGGTTGTTAAAATTAAACTTACTGAACATTCCATCTCTAACTTTAGCGACGCAGTTTCCTACCCGAGTTAATACTAGTTTGAACCTCTATGATGTTATGATCAGAGTAAATAATTTTGGAAACTGTTATGTCTCTGATCAGTTCCTCGTTGTTTGTGAATATCAAATCGATGGTATTTTCATTTCTAGTGGGATCAATTACCTGTTGGTTTAAAGAGTACTTTTCAGAAAACCTCATTATTTCCCTGGTATGTACCTATTGAGCCAGGGTGCTTCCCAGGGATACAGTAAGGCCCCGCTTTACGGCGTTTCACCTTACGCCATTCCGCTAATACGGCGATGTCAAATTATGACCAAAATTTGCTATACGGCAAGCGGTCTTTCAAATACGGCGCCCTCCACCCGGTTTGTTTACATTTTCCGTGACCACATCTATTATGTCAGGAAACTTTCCAAAATTTCAAGTGTTTTAAAGTTACTGCATATTTTATATGTACTCTGATAATTATACTTTTGTGTACCTGTACCTAAATATATTTACACACTGTGCTGGTGTGCAGGTACTCATTAAAATCACTAAGTCTCTCTCTACTCATGATGCCAATACTACGTAATAATAATCACTCTTGGGCACACTAAATGTCTTATTTTACATCAATATAGGCATTTTCATTAAGCCATCTATGATATTTTCTTCAAAATTATATATGAAACCCATTACATAGCATATAAACATGATACATACACTCACAGAATAAAAATTGATGTAATATGAGATTTGTTTACAAAGCAGCTCTGTAGGTATTGTCGGAAGAATTATGTTTTCTCTAGTCAAACACTGGGGGGTAACTGTAGAAAAATATTCTTTTCGTATGCCTTTACTCTATGTATAGCAATTCACGACCCTTGTGGGTTTAGTGCTTTTTATAATTAATAATAATTATTATTATTAATACTAATAATAATATTATTATTATTATTAATATTAACCCTTTCAGGGTCCGTCCCGTAGATCTACGCGTTTACGTTCAGGGTCCAAACCGTAGATCTACGTCATGAGCTCAGCTCACTCTGATAAACTGTGAGTGATACATTTGGGCCTAGATATGAGAGAATACATCTATGTGGTATGTGTGCACCACATAAAACAGATCCTGCAGCACACTGTGTATAATGAGAGAAAAAAACTGAAATCATGATTTTTCGATTAAAACAGCGACTTTGCAGTGTTTTTTCGTATGTTTTTTATAGTTGTATTTGCGATTTCTTGGTCTCATTTGATAGAATGGAAGACATATTACAGAAATAGAGATGATTTTGATTGGGTTTAGCACAGAAAATGGCTTGAAACTGAGCTCAAAATAGCGGAAATGTTAAATTTTTGCCGATATTCAAGAGTAAACAAACGACCTCACACGTCTAATACACGCCAGCTGGTGGGTCTAATATGCATTCACAAATATGGTGATGATATTTATACAATTATTACAGTATTGCATAACAGTAAATCTTCTATTTTTTGGTGTGAATAAAAATTCATTATGTGAATAAAAAATCAAAATGGAATTTATTTGTAAAGCCTCAAAACGTAACTAATGAACAGAGGAAATGTTAGTTTAGTTCCAGGAATACTACATTGTTTATTCTGGAGCCTATTTTGAAATTGGAATATTTTGAACTTTGTGTTAAATTGGCCAAATTAACAATTTCCGATCACTTTATTTTGTAGTTGAAACAGTTGACTTGGCGATTTCTTGTGCTCAATCGATAGAATAGAAGTAATACTAGTGAAATAGCTAAGAATTTGGTTGATTGGAATAATGTAATTGGCCTAAAATGGGAGTCAAAGTCGGCAAAATCGCCGATTCGTAAATATCGCTGACACATCAAAATTCGCGAGAGCATAATTTCGTCAATTTTCCACCAAATTTCGTACTTTTTGTTTTATTACCTTCACAAAAAGATTCTCTACAATTTCATAAGAAAAAATAACAAATATTTTTTTTGAAAATTCTTGGACACTGGGGCACCACTTCAGATTTGGGCCATGGACCCTGAAAGGGTTAATACTAATAATAATATTATTATTGTTATTAATATTATTATCTTCGTTCACTCTAAAAATGGTGTGTTGCTGTTTGTTTATTCTGAACTAACTTGTACAACTTGTACACAATGTAAGAGTATTTGTATTGTGAGGTAATTATTATTATAATAAAATATTGAGGTAAATGTTTTACAAACTCTTACAAATGGACGTGAATGAACTAAAAGTAGACATGTATTAATACGCATTTATTTTGCCTGACCAAGTGATCGTCCACTACCTGTTCAGTTTGTGTTCTTACATTGTCTCAACTCTGTATCACGTTCTCTCTCTCGTTTACTCTTTCATTAACTAGTTGGCTCTCATTGACGATGGCGTCTAAGGTTAGCTGCAATAAAAAGAGAAGTCGTAAGCCTCTTGCTTTAAGTACCAAGTTAGAGGATGATGGTGTACCATTCTGATTTTATTCAATAAACACCCTGCCACTCACCTCTCACACATTAATTTTAATATTTTAAGGTAAGTAATAAGTGTACTCTGTGTGTATCTTACCTTTTATTGTGTTTTTAATGCCTATTTCTATTCCTAACTTAATGTAAGTTAGTGTAAACTTGTTGTCTGGCATTTGTTGCATATTTTATGTGCTCTGATAATAATACTTGTGGAGCTGTGTGGTAGCCGGGTGGAGGGACAACATTAAGTTTTCTCTGCTCAGCCATCAGAGAAAACGTGTATGAATCTGCGTTTGGCCCAGCCACTCCCCCACTCCGCTTTTGTTTACAATTTTCGGCATGAATTATTTATTACTTCTACCTTTGTTTATGATGACATCTAAAGGTAGTTGTTAGAAATGTTAATAATGTTAATAATATGGCTCTTGGCCACAGTGTAGGTAGCCGGTAGGTGTAGCCCAGGCTACACCTACCGGCTACCTACACTGACTTTATACAAATAAATACTACTCACCTCTCTTCCTGTATTAAGACTACACATATTTTAAGGTAAATAATGAGTGTACTGTATGTGCATTTTACCTCTCTGGGATGTTTTAAATATCGTATATTAAGTATGAGACGGTGAGCCAGTGCTACCTACACCTGGGCTACCTGCACCTGACTTCCTACAAATAAGTACTACTCACCTCTCTCCCTACATTAAGATTACAAATACTTTAAGATAAGTAATGAATTTACTGTGACTGTGTTTTACTTTGTGTGTTTTTAATGCCTAGCTCTGTTACTAACTTAATAAAATTTAGTGTAAACTTGTTGTCTGGCATTTATATGCATTTATAAATGGAAAAAATGGAGTTCTGCCTTCTGGCAATGTCTGCTTTCTGGCGACAGCCTGGAACCTAACCCGCCGTATAAGTGGGGCCCTACTGTATTTCTGTTATAACATTACGTTGCGCCATCTTCCATTTTACATGAGTTAGATTAAAATCTCCAAGGGGTAAAAGATTTGGTGTAGGATTTTCTAGCCTATCCAGATAGCTATCTATCTTACTTAACTGATCTGTGAATTCCTCAGCAGTTGCCGATGGTGGTGTGTATACTAGGATAATTAACAAATTCCTATTTTCAACTTTAATGCCTAGAATTTCTGTATCATTCATAGAATTCAGCACTTCTGTGCAACAGATAGTATCCTTTACATAGATTCCTACTCCTCCTTGTGACCTACTGATTCTATCACATCTATACATGTTGTAGTTTTCTATCTTTATCTCTCCGTCCAAAACATCCCTTGTATGTGTTTCTGTAAATGCTCTGAATATGGCATTCACTTCTGTTAGGAGCCCACTGACATAACTAACTTTGTCATTTTTATTAAATTTCAAACACTGTATATTAGCAAATATGAAGCAGGAATTACCAAGTGGGATGTTTTGTCTCACTTTGTGTTTCATTATTACCACTGGTGGTGTACTACCTGGTATGTCCCCTGGTGCACACGCCCCTGGTTTCTCCAGTACTGGCTTTGCGCTTGTTTGCTTATTTTGCCTTGACAGGTTTGGTACGCCCCATTTTAGTGCCCACCTGTCCTCTGTACCATTCCCCTGTTTGTCTCTTCATTTGTGATGATCTTTTATCTTTTTGTCTAAGAGAGAATGCTGTTCAATTTCCCTTTCCCTGCTAACTCTGTAGTGCCACATTCCTTTTACATGATGGTCTGGGCAGCTCAGGTCATAACATTCTCTGGACTGCATTGAAGCTTTACACATTACTGGATGGAAGTACCTGCCGCACTCTTTGTTGAAATGACACTTTCCCTTCCTCAACATGTTTGCACATTTTCTGGTGTGTTTATTCCAACAATCTCTGCCATATAGGCATATACCTTTAGCATAATAACTGCAAATGTTCTAACTACCTATATTTATTGATTCTATG
>NC_091366.1:19837863-19917745 GCF_038502225.1 Cherax quadricarinatus
ACCCAGGAGAATAAGTAGAGCAGTCATAGAGCCAGAAACGAATATGCACAGATAAGAAGGGAGGCCCAACGTCAATATGAAAACGACATAGCAGCAAAAGCCAAATCTGACCCGAAGCTGTTATACAGCCACATCAGGAAGAAAACAACCGTCAAAGACCAGGTAATCAGGTTAAGGAAGGAAGGAGGAGAGACAACAAGAAATGACAGTGAAGTATGTGAGGAACTCAACAAGAGATTCAAAGAAGTGTTCACAGAGGAGACAGAAGGGGCTCCAGAAAGACGGAGAGGTGGGGTACACCACCATGTGCTGGACACAGTACACACAACCGAGGAAGAAGTGAAGTGGCTTCTGAGTGAGCTAGATACCTCAAAGGCAATGGGGCCAGATAACATCTCTCCATGGGTCCTGAGAGAGGGAGCAGAGGCGCTATGTGTACCCCTAACAACAATATTCAATACATCTATCGAAACAGGGAGATTGCCTGAGGCATGGAAGACACCTGGAGTTTACCTGGAGAGAGTTTCGGGGGTCAACGCCCCCGCGGCCCGGTCTGTGACCAGGCCTCCTGGTGGATCAGCGCCTGATCAACCAGGCTGTTGCTGCTGGCTGCACGCAAACCAACGTACGAGCCACAGCCCGGCTGATCAGGAACTGACTTTAGGTGCTTGTCCAGTGCCAGCTTGAAGACTGCCAGGGGTCTGTTGGTAATCCCCCTTATGTGTGCTGGGAGGCAGTTGAACAGTCTCGGGCCCCTGACACTTATTGTATGGTCTCTTAACGTGCTAGTGACACCCCTGCTTTTCATTGGGGGGATGGTGCATCGTCTGCCAAGTCTTTTGCTTTCGTAGTGAGTGATTTTCGTGTGCAAGTTCGGTACTAGTCCCTCTAGGATTTTCCAGGTGTATATAATCATGTATCTCTCCCTCCTGCGTTCCAGGGAATACAGGTTTAGAAACCTCAAGCGCTCCCAGTAATTGAGGTGTTTTATCTCCGTTATGCGCGCCGTGAAAGTTCTCTGTACATTTTCTAGGTCGGCAATTTCACCTGCCTTGAAAGGTGCTGTTAGAGTGCAGCAATATTCCAGCCTAGATAGAACAAGTGACCTGAAGAGTGTCATCATGGGCTTGGCCTCCCTAGTTTTGAAGGTTCTCATTATCCATCCTGTCATTTTTCTAGCAGATGCGATTGATACAATGTTATGGTCCTTGAAGGTGAGATCCTCCGACATAATCACTCCCAGGTCTTTGACGTTGGTGTTTCGCTCTATTTCGTGGCCAGAATTTGTTTTGTACTCTGATGAAGATTTAATTTCCTCATGTTTACCATATCTGAGTAATTGAAATTTCTCATCGTTGAACTTCATATTGTTTTCTGCAGCCCACTGAAAGATTTGGTTGATGTCCGCCTGGAGCCTTGCAGTGTCTGCAATGGAAGACACTGTCATGCAGATTCGGGTGTCATCTGCAAAGGAAGACACGGTGCTGTGGCTGACATCCTTGTCTATGTCGGATATGAGGATGAGGAACAAGATGGGAGCTAGTACTGTGCCTTGTGGAACAGAGCTTTTCACCGTAGCTGCCTCGGACTTTACTCTGTTGACGACTACTCTCTGTGTTCTGTTAGTGAGGAAATTATAGATCCATCGACCGACTTTTCCTGTTATTCCTTTAGCGCGCATTTTGTGCGCTATTACGCCATGGTCACACTTGTCGAAGGCTTTTGCAAAGTCTGTATATATTACATCTGCATTCTTTTTGTCTTCTAGTGCATTTAGGACCTTGTCGTAGTGATCCAGTAGCTGAGACAGACAGGAGCGACCTGTTCTAAACCCATGTTGCCCTGGGTTGTGTAACTGATGGGTTTCTAGATGGGTGGTGATCTTGCTTCTTAGGACCCTTTCAAAGATTTTTATGATATGGGATGTTAGTGCTATTGGTCTGTAGTTCTTTGCTGTTGCTTTACTGCCCCCTTTGTGGAGTGGGGCTATGTCTGTTGTTTTTAGTAACTGAGGGACGACCCCCGTGTCCATGCTCCCTCTCCATAGGATGGAAAAGGCTCGTGATAGGGGCTTCTTGCAGTTCTTGATGAACACAGAGTTCCATGAGTCTGGCCCTGGGGCAGAGTGCATGGGCATGTCATTTATCGCCTGTTCGAAGTCATTTGGCGTCAGGATAACATCGGATAGGCTTGTGTTAATCAAATTTTGTGGCTCTCTCATAAAAAATTCATTTTGATCTTCGACTCTCAGTCTGGTTAGCGGCTTGCTAAAAACTGAGTCATATTGGGACTTGAGTAGCTCACTCATTTCCTTGCTGTCATCTGTGTAGGACCCATCTTGTTTAAGTAGGGGCCCAATACTGGGCGTTGTTCTCGATTTTGATTTGGCATAGGAGAAGAAATACTTTGGGTTTCTTTCGATTTCATTTATAGCTTTTAGTTCTTCCCGCGATTCCTGACTCCTAAAGGATTCTTTTAGCTTAAGTTCGATGCTTGCTATTTCTCTGACCAGTGTCTCCCTGCGCATTTCAGATATATTGACCTCTTTTAGCCGCTCTGTTATTCTTTTCCGTCGCCTGTAAAGGGAGCGCCTGTCTCTTTCTATTTTACATCTACTCCTCCTTTTTCTTAGAGGAATAAGCCTTGTGCATACATCGAGTGCCACCGAGTTAATCTGTTCTAGGCATAAGTTTGGGTCTGTGTTGCTTAGTATATCTTCCCAGCTTATATCGGTTAGGACTTGGTTTACTTGGTCCCACTTTATGTTTTTGTTATTGAAGTTGAATTTGGTGAATGCTCCCTCGTGACTAGTCTCATTTTGTCGGTCTGGGGCTCCTCGCATACATGTCTGAACCTCAATTATGTTGTGATCTGAGTATATTGTTTTTGATATGGTGACATTTCTTATCAGATCATCATTGTTAGTGAATATGAGGTCTAGTGTATTCTCCAGTCTAGTAGGCTCTATTATTTGCTGGTTTAAATTGAATTTTGTGCAGAGATTTAAAAGCTCGTGTGAGTGTGAGTTTTCATCAGAGCTGCCTCCTGGTGTTATTACTGCAACAATATTATTTGCTATATTCCTCCATTTTAGGTGCCTTAAGTTGAAATCCCCCAGGAGCAAGATGTTGGGTGCAGGAGCTGGAAGATTTTCCAGACAGTGGTCAATTTTTAACAGCTGTTCCTGGAATTGCTGGGATGTTGCATCCGGAGGCTTGTAGACTACCACAATGACTAGGTTTTGGTTCTCGACCTTTACTGCTAAAACTTCCACTACGTCATTTGAGGCATTAAGCAGTTCTGTGCAAACAAGTGACTCTGCAATGTACAGGCCAACCCCCCCCTTTTGCCTGTTCACTCTGTCACATCTGTATAGGTTGTAACCTGGGATCCATATTTCATTGTCCAAGTGATCCTTTATGTGGGTCTCAGTGAAAGCCGCGAACATTGCCTTTGCCTCTGCAAGCAGTCCACGGATGAAAGGTATTTTGTTGTTTGTTGCTGGCTTTAGACCCTGTATATTTGCAAAGAAGAATGTTATCGGACTGGTGGTATTGTTGGTACTGGGGGGGGATTTTTTTTCCGGCATTAGTATCTGTATCTGTTGGTTTGGAGTGGAGGCCATCGACTGTGGTTCCACTCCAGGAATGACTGGATTTGGTGTACGATTTCTGCCATTTCCTGCCAGTTTTTTTTCCTTCCTGGCACTAAAAAACCTCTCCCTCTTGAGTGGCTGTGGCTACCCAGGTTTTCCCATGGCCTGGATGTTTTGTATCTTTTTGTCCCCTTTAGATGGTATGCCTGGCAATTTAAGTTATAGCACAGTCTTTCCTGTACTGAAGAGGTACACATTTCAGGGTGAAAAAGCTTACAGGAAGGGAGTTTGCATTTTCCTGTTGTCATATGGGCATGGCATTTTCTAGGGTGGTCATAGTTGCACGTCCCATCTGTTTTTCCAGATTTCCCATGCCAGCAGATACCAAGTGCATAGTATGTGCACAGGCTTGGTTTCCGCTTGCCTTGGGTTTCTGTGACTGTATTCCCTGTTGGTGCATGTTTCCCTGTCTTACTTCTATCCTCCCTAGCACCAACAATGGAGCTCCCACCAGTTGTTTTTGGTAATTTATCCTCACCATTGCTATTGGAGTCCTCTTGTTTGCTATTTCCTGCGGTATTTCTAGTTTGCAATATTGGTTTTATCTTATCTTTGACTACACTTGTTTCCCTACTATGGCTCCTATCCCCTATGTGGTCATTTATATGTATTCCTTCCTGCGTATAATTCCCGACTACCTGGACAAAATCTCCAGCTTCATCATTACTGTCTCCCAGGACAGTATCTCCAGCTTCACCATTTCTGTCTCCCAGGACAGCACCTCCAGCTTCACCATTACTGTCTCCCAGGACAGCACCTCCAGCTTCACCATTACTGTCTCCCAGGACAGCGCCTCCAGCTTCACCATTACTGTCTCCCAGGACAGCACTATCAGCCCCACATTTACTGACTACCAGGACTTCATCTCCAGCCTTACAGTTTCTGACTACATGGCCAGTATCAAGGGCAGTACCATTCAGCCCAGACTTTTTATGTTCCCATCTGTTGTAGAAAGCTTCCAGGTTTTCTATGAAAGCAGCTTTGATGTTGTCCTCTTTTAATGCCCTTGTGATTTTAGTCCACAGATTTTCCTCATTTGGGCATACCCAGAAACACTTCTCTGTTTTAATACTGCTTGTAGCTAGTTCTGGGATATCTGCACAAGGGGCGTGACACCAATTTCCACAAAAATGACAATTTATCCATGTGGAGGCCCGTTTGTTTGACTGACCACAGACTACACACAGCTTCATAATGATTTGAATGGTTGATTTACTGCAATTCTACTAGCAACCTCTTGAATATTATATTAATAACCTTAAGTGAAGCTCTAGCTATTTGTATTTCTGTTTCTAACTCTTTTTGTATATTGGACAGCTTACCGTCACGTTCCTGATTTTTAATGTTTGTGTTTATAAGGGCGCCTACAACCCCATCCGTTTACAGTCTGCTTTATTGTCCAACGAAACTGTTTGAAACCAGTCCCGGGTTCGGACCAGTCAAGGGTTCGGACCAGTCAAGGGTTCGGACCAGTCAAGGGTTCGGACCAGTCAAGGGTTTGGACCAGTCGATCTGCTCTGATCAGTGGGTCACTTATTTAAAACATACTGGTCGGTGATTTGAGCTAACACATGAAGGATCTACTGGAAATTATCTACCCGAGTAATATGTGATTTGACTGATACAAAAGTATAACTTGCGTGTTGAAGAGCCGGTGATATCTGGCAGCTCCTACAATGACGAACGGTCACCTCCTTGTTTATCAATCGCTGTATCTGGCTTTTCTATTTTTTTTTTTTTTTTTCCGTCTCCACCGCAATAAATGCTATATTATCACTATAGTTGACTGGTGCAAATTTTGGAGGAAGGACGCTTTTTCTGTAGTAATAATTGCTTCTCGTTGTGTATAATGCGACCGCTGGTAACTACAGGTTATATGAAATTCACAGTAACGTCTCGTATTTCAAGAAAAGAAACTAATGAAAGTCACTCCACTCCACTAAGTACCATTATAATACTGGTTAGTTGCTACTACAACACTGTATTCTGCTATTCACTGGTATCACTAGATTATATGCGAGTACACTAGCAGGCCAGGAAGATTATTAAAAACAGCTGACCTGTGGTAAGTTTCTGGCGACTTCTGGCACCTTCCTCTATAGGCTTATCACTTCATTTACAAATTCACCTGTTTTCAAATGACACTTTAGCCTTTATCATCAATATACTAGGGAGCCACTGTAGTATACACTATACACTATGTATACTCAATGATATCAGGGAGACTTTCTTTCCTCTGACATGAAAAGTTCAATTATTATTATTTTTTTCCACACGGGACATAGGCCTATGATTCCCCTCTGGCAGTAAACTCTGCTACGCAGTGCACACTAATTCTCCTTTTTTGACTCAGTATATAATGTTTTCCGCCCAAGATTGGTTCCAGGCGCTAGAGGGATGTATCGTATAGGATTGATGACAAAAATTAAAGTTCTAGCACGTAAGAGCGACCGTGAAAACACGAGAAAACCGGGAGCACAACGAGGCACGCTGACACGCTGGCACGCTGACAAACCATGGTGACAGCAGTAAGACAAGAGAGAGAGGGGTGGGTGGATTGCATTTTCTTAGACTGCAAGAAGGCGTTTGACACAGTACCACACAAGAGATTAGTGCAAAAACTGGACGACCAAGCAGGAATAACAGGGAAGGCACTGCAATGGATCAGGGAATACTTGTCAGGAAGACAGCAGCGAGTAATGGTACGAGGCGAGGTGTCAGAGTGGGCACCTGTGACCAGTGGGGTCCCACAGAGGTCAGTCCTAGGACCAGTGCTGTTTCTGGTATTTGTGAACGACATGACGGAAGGAATAATCTCCGAGGTGTCACTGTTTGCAGATGACGTGAAGTTGATAAGAGTTCATTCGATCGAAGACCAGGCAGAAATACAAAGGGATCTGGACAGGCTGCAGACCTGGTCCAGCAACTGGCTCCTGGAGTTCAATCCCACCAAGTGCAAAGTCATGAGGATTGGAGAAGGGCAAAGAAGACCGCAGATGGAGTACAGTCTAAGGGGTCAGAGACTACAAACATCACTCAAGGAAAAAGATCTTGGGGTGAGTATAACACCAGGCACATCTCCTGAAGCGCACATCAACCAAATAACTGCTGCAGCATATGGGCGCCTGGCAAACCTCAGAACAGCATTCCGACATCTTAATAAGGAATCATTCAGGACCCTGTACACCGTGTACGTTAGGCCCATATTGGAGTATGCGGCACCAGTTTGGAACCCACACCTAGCCAAGCATGTAAAGAAACTAGAGAAAGTGCAAAGGTTTGCAACAAGACTAGTCCCAGAGCTAAGAGGTATGTCCTATGAGGAGAGGTTAAGGGAAATCAACCTGACGACACAGGAGAGATAGGGGGGACATGATAACGACTTACAAAATACTGAGAGGAATTGACAAGGTGGACAAAGACAGGATGTTCCAGAGACTGGACACAGTAACAAGGGGACACAGTTGGAAGTTGAAGACACAGATGAATCAAAGGGATGTTAGGAAGTATTTCTTCAGCCACAGAGTAGTCAGGAAGTGGAATAGTTTGGGAAGCGATGTAGTGGAGTCAGGATCCATACATAGCTTTAAGCAGAGGTACGATAAAGCTCATGGTTCTGGGAGAGTGACCTAGTAGAGATCAGTGAAGAGGTGGGGCCAGGAGCTTGGACTCGACCCCCGCAACCTCAACTAGGTGAGTACAACTAGGTGAGTACAAGTGGTAATGCTTTATTTACAGCTAGCAAAGTCAGGGTATTTCTCCAGAATGGTCTGTAATATACCACTGTGGATAAAATACTTTGCCATTTCTTGAACATTTCTGAGTGAGTTGTTTCTAAATTCATTAATTTTATCACACTCCAGTACATAATGACGCAGGGTGTGACAATAATCCATCTGGCAAAGTTTACATTTCGTTTGGTCTACATCTGGTGGTGGTGTTTTAACCTGCCAAAGATACTTGTAACCCAGTTTGCAGTGTAGATGCCCAGTTGTTAATTCTTATGCCTAGTTCGAAAAGTTTATTATCATTCTTAAGGGAGGGGCAAGGTATTTTTCAGTGATCAGGAAATTAAGATTGAAAAACAATGGAAAAAAAGTTTTCTTACTGAAAAAAATAGTGTAAAATTCTGGCAACATTTTGATGTAATCAGCTTGTTTTTGTCATATTTCTAAGTATGTTTTTAATTAAATGCTTTTTTTTTTGTTCTTGCTGTCATCATATATACATGTTGGCAATTAGTGTTCTTTTCCTTCAAAAATTACGATTTTTATGATTGTATCACTCACTCATTTACGCCTGTCTCACCTATGGAATTTGTGCATCGCGGTCAACAACAATAAACCATCTCAGACCATTAATTACCCAAAAACGACTGCAGTCAGAATGATAACAAGTTCCCACTCCGGGCAGCACACTCCACCAATATTCAAAACTCTAAACTTACTCACCATAAAAAACATCCATACGCATTATTGTTCCTACTACACATATAGAACACTAAACTCAGATGTAAACCCTCCCCTCAAACGTCTCCTTACCAACCTCAACAGAACACATGATCATAACACAAGGCACAGATCACTCTTTGATGTTCCTCGTATCCATCTCACACTATGTAAAAACTCAATGCACATAAAAGGTCCAAAAATCTGGAATTCATTACCTGTGAATATAAAAGAAATGCTATCTGTTTATCACTTCAAGACTCTTCTTAAAAACCACTTACTCAACCACAACTAAATAAATACTGAACAACTGTATCTCATAAATGTATAACCTGTGACCCTATCAAACTATGATTTTTTTTAATTACATTACCTTATATAATACTCCATTCTCTTGAATGCTCAGTAACTCATCTAATGACCTCATGACCTGTTTCTACACTACAAATCATTGATTTTACTCGATCTAATTCGATTATATTATACATTGTTATGCTACAAATTTGTACAACTTTAATGCTTCTTATTTGAAACTCTCATTTGTACTTCATGTTGTAATTTGTTTACTGTAATTTTTACCACTGAATATATCATTGTTTAGTTAATCTTAACTTAATTTTAAGCCTGCCCATAATGCTCTGCATACAAGCGGCTTTTGGTATGTATACCCAGTCACTATATTTCTTTGCTCAACTATGTATCATGTCCAAATAGAAAACAAACAAATAAATAAATAAATACTCTACATGGCAACTTTTGTGCTGGCTAAAGTGTAGAACAGTGTCTCCCTTAGACGCCTGCAGGCTGTCAACAAGGACCGAGACAGTGTCTCCCTTAGACGCCTGCAGGCTGTCAACAAGGACCGAGACAGTGTCTCCCTTAGACGCCTGCAGGCTGTCAACAAGGACCGACACAGTGTCTCCCTTAGACGCCTGCAGGCTGTCAACAAGGACCGAGACAGTGTCTCCCTTAGACGCCTGCAGGCTGTCAACAAGGACCGAGACAGTGTCTCCCTTAGACGCCTGCAGGCTGTCAACAAGGACCGAGACAGTGTCTCCCTTAGACGCCTGCAGGCTGTCAACAAGGACCGAGACAGTGTCTCCCTTAGACGCCTGCAGGCTGTCAACAAGGACCGAGACAGTGTCTCCCTTAGACGCCTGCAGGCTGTCAACAAGGACCGAGACAGTGTCTCCCTTAGACGCCTGCAGGCTGTCAACAAGGACCGAGACAGTGTCTCCCTTAGACGCCTGCAGGCTGTCAACAAGGACCGAGACAGTGTCTCCCTTAGACGCCTGCAGGCTGTCAACAAGGACCGAGAGGTGAAACACACTGAGGTTTGGCATGTTGTAACCTAGAGTTTCACATCAAACAAAAAAAATAATAACTTCTGTGGTATTAATAAAAATGTGATGATTTTTGTACAAGCTATGGAGGAATGATCGTTCTACAAATCCCAGGGGGGATTTGAAATATTGTTTACAGCGATGTCTTCGATGGAGGTCACTACCATGGTGATCTGGGTGTCATCAGCAAAGGAAGACACAGAGCTATGGCTTACATCTCTCTGCCTTGTGGAACAGAACTTTTTACCATGGCTGCCTGGGACCTAACTCTGTTTACTATTACTCTTTGTCTTCTATTTGTCAGGAAGTTGTAGATCCATCTACCAACTTTTCTCGTTATTCCTTTATTCCACATTTTGTGTGTTATTACACCATGGTCACACTTGTCGAAAGCTTTTGCAAAGTCTGTGTATGCTACATGTGTATTTTGTTTATCCTCTACAGCATCCACGACCTTGTCATAGTGGTCCAGTAGCTGGGACAGGCAGGAGCGACCTGTTCTAAACCCATGTTGTCCTGGGTTGTGTAACTGATGGGTATCTAGGTGGTTGTCTATCGTGTTTCTTAGAACCTTCTCAAAGATTTTTATGATATGGGATGTTAGTGCTATCGGTCTGTAGTTCTTTGCAATTGCTTTGCTGTCACCTTTGTGAAGTGGGACTATGTCCGTTGTTTTAGAAGTGATCCAATGGGAGACTTGGTCTATCACTACCTGAAGGGAGGCCACTACCAGTCGAGAGTCAGTGCCTGAGTAAGCTATAGCGAAGTCATCAACATAAAGTGATGAACAAATATGTAAAGGAAGAATGGAAGGTAGGTCATTTATAGCCAAGAGAAAAAACGAGTAGTACTGAGGACACAACCTTTTATTTATTTATTTATTTAGTTACTTATTTGCAAATAGTAGATTGAGATTATGATCTACAATAATTGGTTGCAATGCAGAAAAAGCCTTTGCATTATGGGCCGACTTAATATTGTTGGCTTACTGACTACTTAAACTCTAAAGAAATTTATCATAGTTGTACAGTAGATCTATTAATTATAAGTGAATCTAATTTATATAAACAAGATACATTCATATATTCAAAAATGCTTTTTTGTGAAACATGATTCAATTATGTTCTTGTCGAAAATGGAAAATAGGTTCAAAAGTAAATATTGAAGTTACAAGAACATAAGAACATAAAAAAGGAGGAACACTGCAACAGGCCTGCTGACCCATGCAGAGCAGGTCCATGTCCCCCCCCCAGATTAAACCAATGACCCCTCTGGATTAGCCCAATGACCCACCCAGTCTGGTCATCTCCACTCAAGCATGGAGCACTGTACCAGACCCAGCAGCACAAGCTAGTCAGGTCCAACTCACACCCACCCACACCCACTCATGCATTTATCTAACCTATTTTTAAAAATACACAAGGTTTTAGCCTCAATAACTGTACTCGGGAGTTTGTTCCACTCATCCACAACTCTATTACCAAACCAGTGCTTTCCTATATTCTTCCTGATTCTGAATTTTTCCAACTTGAAACCATTGCTGCGAGTCCTGTCTTGGCTGGAAATTTTCAGCATGCTATTTACATCCCCTTTATTTATTCCTGTTTTCCATTTATACACCTCGATCATATCCTCGCTAACTCTATGCCTTTCGAGAGAGTGCAGATTCAGGGCCTCAGTCTATCCTCATAGGGAAGATTTCTGATACATGGGATCATCTTTGTCATCCTCCTCTACGTTTTCCAGAGCATTTATATCAATTCTGTAATACGGTGACCAGAACTGAGCAGCATAGTCTAAATGAGGCCTAACCAAGGATATATAGAGCTGAAGAACAACCTGAGGACTTCTATTATTTATACTTCTAGATATGAAGCCAAGAATTCTGTTAGCTTTATTGCGAACACTAATGCACTGTTTTCTTGGTTTTAGATTACTTCTAACCAGAACTAAATCCTTTTCACAATCAGTAGTGTTAAGACCTACATTATTTAGTTTATATGTGGCATGGTTATTTACCTGTCCAACATTTAGAACTTTGCATTTGTCAATATTAATCTGCATCTGCCACTTCTCCGACCATTACATCAGTCTATTCAAATCATCCTGGAGTGCTCTAGTGTCCTCATTAGAATGAATTGGACGGCCTATTTTGGTGTCATCAGCAAATTTGTTTATGTCGCTATTTATTCCCTCATCTATGCCATTTATGTAAATTGTGAACAACAATGGGCCCAGCACTGACCCCTGTGGAACACTGCTTGTGATGTGCCCCCATTCTGGTTTCTCCCCATTTATGCAAACTCTCTGCTGTCTATTTGTCAGCCATGCCTCTACCCAGCAAAAAAAACTGAGAGGAAGTATTGAAAATTTCACACATATCCTTATCACTCTCAGTGATCTGACCAGAGTTACTCTTAAGTGAGCCAATCTTATCCCTAATCTTACTTCTGTATACCTGAAAGAACCCTTTTGGGTTAGTTTTTGAATCCCTTGCAACCATAGCCTCATAATCCCTTTTTACTTTTCTTATTCCTTTCTTTATTTCTCTCTTTAACTGAATATATTGATTTCTTAACTGCCCATCCCCTCTTTTGATAAGTCTATAAGTAGTGAACTTTTCCTCTGGGGCATCCCTTCCGGTTTAGGCCTTCCTCTGGGGCATCCCTTCTGGTTTAGGCCTTCCTCTGGGGCATCCCTTCCGGTTTAGGCCTTCCTCTGGGGCATCCCTTCCGGTTTAGGACTTCCTCTGGGGCATCCCTTCCGGTTTAGGACTTCCTCTGGGGCATCCCTTCCGGTTTAGGACTTCCTCTGGGGCATCCCTTCCGGTTTAGGCCTTCCTCTGGGGCATCCCTTCCGGTTTAGGCCTTCCTCTGGGGCATCCCTTCCGGTTTAGGCCTTCCTCTGGGGCATCCCTTCCGGTTTAGGCCTTCCTCTGGGGCATCCCTTCCGGTTTAGGCCTTCCTCTGGGGCATCCCTTCCGGTCTAGGGCCAGCAGCTGGAGGGTCACCTTTTCACACCTAGGTGTTACTTCCGGTTTGACCTTGACCTCGCCCTCGAGACTACCTCACCCTTGACCCCCCCAACCAATACCCCCCGCCCACGACCCCCCTTCGCGAACCCCCCCTTCGCGACCCCACCGTCGCGCCGCGCGCCCGCCCGCGCGCTCGCCCGCGCCCTTCGCGACCCCCGCACGCGCCCGCCCGCGCGCCCGCCCCGCGCCCTTCGCGACCCCTGCCCACGTCTTTCGCGACCCCCGCCCGCGCCTTCTGCTGCGCCTTCTGCAGCATCGTCCGGATCGCCCCCCGCGCCTCGAATTTTTTTCCGATTTTTTTCAAATTTTTTTTAAATTTCATTTTCTTGTGCTCTCCATCTCCTCGGATCAAGTTTTTAAGGATCCCCCTCCGACTTTCACCCCCATCCCAAAATTTCTCGATAATACAAGTTTTTGGATTCCCCCCTATGGGGGTTTCGAAATTCTCCATCTCCTCGGATCAAATTTTTGAGGTTCCCCCTCTCACTTTCACCCCCACCCCAAAATTTCTCGAAATCAAAGTCTCCATCTCCTCGGATCAAGTTTTTGGATTCCCCCCTATGGGGGTTTCGAAATTCTTATGATCTCCTTGGATTGCCCCTCCCACTTTCACCCCCAAACCCAAAAATTTCTCGAAATCAAAGTCTCCAATTCCTCGGATCAAATTTTTCTCGAAATCAAAGTCTCCATCTCCTTGGATCAAGGGTTTTGAATTTCTCCAATTCCTTGGATCAAATTTTTGGGTACCCCTCCTTTCACCCCAAATTTTCTCGATAATACCATGACTCCATCTCCTCGGATCAAGTTTTTTGGATTCCCCCCTATGGGGTTTTCAAAATTCTCCATCTCCTTGGATCAAGGGTTTTGAATTTCTCCAATTCCTTGGATCAAATTTTTGGGTACCCCTCCTTTCACCCCAAATTTTCTGGATAATACAAGTTTTGGATTCCCCCCTATGGGGGTTTCGAAATTCTTATGATCTCCTCGGATCAAGTTTTTTGGATTCCCCCCTATAGGGTTTTCAAAATTCTCCATCTCCTTGGATCAAGGTTTTTTGGATTCCCCCCTATGGGGTTTTCGAAATTCCCCCTCCGACTTTCACCCCCAACCCCCAAAATTTCTCAATATTACCAAGTTTTTGGATTCCCCCCTCTGGGGGTAAGCATGCTTACTACAGGTCTAAACAAGTCAAATGAACTAAGAAGGGTGTTTACTCGGCGGTCAGTGACGTCACACATACAAGCTGAATCTTGTCGACCCTTTTAGTTCATTCAAGTTAATAAGGGGACATAGTAGTGACGTCACGTGATGACCGCGCACACAGGCTGAATCTTGTCGATCCTTTTAGTTCATTAAAGTTAATAAGGGGATATAGTACCTACATCATAGGGAAAACAATTTCACTCTTAACCCTTTGACTGTCGCGGTCGTATATGTACGTCATGGGAGATACCGTGTTTGACGTATCTATACGCATAAATTCTAGCGGCTTCAAATCGAGCGGGAGAGGGCTGGTAGGCCTACACGAGAGAGAATGGGTCTCAGTGGTCGGTGTGCACCCTGTGAAAAAAATCTGGGACTCAGCGGTGCATTGTGGGAACGCCATCTTGGTAGTCCATTTTCACCATGCCTCGCGGTAAGAAGTTCCTCACTCCTCGGCGGATTGGAGGTCTTTTGTTCCCAAGTGATAGCTCAAACAGTGATGATAGTGTCAGTGAAAGTGAATTCCATGGTTTTGAAGCGGGTGTGACCGAGAAAATTACCCAGGATAACATAATTAGTGATGAAAACCCAGATGACCCACAACCATCCACCTCTGGTGCTAGGCCGGCTCGTTCATATTCACCTGTACCAGGACGAAAGAGGAAACTATTTGCCCGTGTACAAGACTCAGATGTGAGCAGTGCAAGTGATAGTGATAGTGATTTCAAGGTTATTGAAAGCACTTCTAGTTGTGACAGTGAGGGTGAATATTCCCCAGTGAAGCGGCAGTATATACGACGTCGCATGCGGTCTGGTAGTGTGCCATATGCTCTTCCAAGAGGAAGGAGTACATCTTGGAGCACATCCCGTGGCCCTACACCACGTCCTGATAGTGAAGATGACGATATTGTTACGATGGGTATAAATGACGTGAGTGAGGCAGCAGGCGGTGGTGGTGATAGTGACGGTGCCATGAGTCATGTGACACCAGCAGCGGGCCACGCTAGTGCCCGCGCTGCTGACTCTGCACAACTACAACCTGCTTCGGCCGACCCCACACTCTCACAACCACAACCACAACCTGCACAACCACAACGACATTACAATATCCAGAACGCACCAGCTGACCGCATCTGGGATTGGCATCAAGATGACGAGTTTGTTCCCAATCCCCATGACTTTGATGAAGGACAAAGTGGAATACGGCCATCATGTACACTTGGGAACAATCCCACTGAACTGGAATGCTTTCAGTTGTTCTTCGATGAACCCCTGATGGACATTATTGTCAGGGAAAGCAATACATACTATGAGTACACCATGGCAAACACTATTCTGTTACCAAGATCACACCTACACCAGTGGAAGGACACAACTGTGGCAGAGATGTATCTGTTCTTTGCCACAATAATGCTTATGCCACATGTGTATAAGCATAGTGTCAGCACATACTGGGCGACAGACCGCCTGATTTCAACCCCTGCTTTCAGTGACATTATACCAGTGAATAGATTTGTGTCACTGTTACGTATGTTACACTTTTCAGACAAAACCAGGCCTGACAGAAGCGACAGGTTATATAAGATCAGACGTGTGTTTATGTACCTGAAACAAAAGTGCTGTATGTATTTTTATCCCTTCAGGAAGCTTGTTATTGACGAGTCTTTGATTTTGTTCAAAGGAAGACTCTCATTCAAGCAGTATATACCAAGCAAGAGGAAACGCTTTGGTATAAAGTTATTTGTTCTGTGTGATTGCAAAACTGGTCTGGTTTTGGATATAATTGTGTACACTGGCGGTAAAACAATGGAAGATACCAGGAAGTTACTGGGTATCTCTGGTGATGTGGTTAGAACAATGATGGAGCCATATCTTGGTAAGGGGCATATTTTATATACTGACAACTGGTACACAAGCCCTATACTCAGTGATTTCTTGCGAGTGAACATGACAGATGTGTGTGGCACAGTGCGTAGAAGTCGTAAACATATGCCTAGGTTCGAAGCTGGCAGTCGTAGAGGTGAAGTGCAGGTGTTTGCTGCCAATGACATCATGGCATTTCGGTGGCATGACAAACGTGATGTCACACTGCTGACATCAGTTCACCGACACGAAATGGTAGAGACTGGCAAGCAGAATAGAGAGACCAAAGAACCCATTGTAAAACCAGCAGCTGTGATGGATTACAACCTCAATATGCGCTTAGTGGACAAATGTGACATGCAGATTGGGTTTGCTGACTGTGTTCACAAGAGTTATAAGTGGTACATAAAACTGTTTTTCCATCTTCTTGACATTTCCATGCTGAATGCTTATAATATGTATAAGTTGAAGACCAAGAACAAACCCAAATATGGTGAATTTTGTTTGTCAGTCATCAGACAAATAATATTCAAGTACCAAGAAACAACACCTGCAATAGACCAGCGCCCACGAAATTATCAACACATGTCCTCTCGTCTGAGGCCTGGTGATCACTACCCCATACCACTGCCTGCTACTACTGCCAAGAAAAATGCTCAGAAGAGGTGTTTTGTCTGTGGACATACCACAAAACGCCAACAAAAACGCAGAGACACTCGTTTTATGTGTGAGGAGTGTAAGACACCATTGTGCTTATACCCATGTTTCAAAGAATTCCACAAGCTGCAGCACTTCTAATAAAGTGTCCAGTGATTGTACATATGTATATATATTATAAAGCAATCGTAATAAACATTTATTTACATTGTTTGTTTGTGTAAACAAGTTTTAGCAACATTATAATGATACGAGTGTTTTTGCTATAATTGTGTTACATTCAACGAGTGTATATTTGAACATTGCACAATAATTTGGTCTCACAGGCCACAAAAGTTATGTGAAAAAATAAAATAGTGAAAAAAACAAGAAACCATCGAATACAAGTAAATAAAAGTTTACCGGGTGAGCGGCAGTCGCCGCTGTTGCCGCCAGCAGATCAATTTCAGCAAACTTCAGGACTCTATATCTCGGTAAGTACTGATGGGAAAATTTTTTTTTGGGGACTAAAACAATCAGAAAAATAATCTTAACATTTTCATAAGAAAAAATAATTTTTTTTTTTTTTCGAATATTTTGCGACACCAGAAGCAACTTCAGGATTTGGCCCTTCGACAGTCAAAGGGTTAACCCCAATTTTTTGTCGTTTTAACCCTTTTAGTTCATTAAAGTTAATAAGGGGACACAGTACATCAGAAAGTCACCACATTGCTTACATCCACTTTCGTTAAATTCACTACTCACAATTTTACATATTACGAAGTTAAATACGCACTTTTACTTTGAACATCTTCAAAACACTCTCATAAATCATTTGAATACTCACAAAAATACCTTTATACATTTCCAAACAACACTGGAATACTCCAAAAACATCATTCGAACACCCCAAAATCACCTCTGAATGCTCCCAGAACACCTTCATAAGTACTCTTGAACATCATTTGAACACCTTCATAAGTGCTTTCATAATCATTTGTACACCTTCAAAACACCCTTGAACACCTTCAAAACACCCTTGATCACCTTCAAAACACTCTTGAACACATTCAAAAACACCTTTGAACACCTTTGAACATTTCCAAAACACTATTTGAGTACTCCCTATTACACCACTGAATACTACTAAAACACCACTGAATTCAATCAAAACACCCTTCAACACCTTCAAAACACCTTTGAACACCTTCAAAACACCTTTGAACACCTTCAAAACACCTTTGAACACCTTCAAAACACTCTCATAATCATTTGAACACACTCAAAACACCTTTGAATAACCTCAAAACACCTTTGAACACCTTCAAAAACACCCTTGAACACCTTCAAAACACCCTTGATCACCTTCAAAAAACAACATTTTGAACACACTCAAAACACCTTTGAACTCCTTTGAACATTTCCAAAACACTATTTGAGTACTCCCAATTACACCACTGAATACTACTAAAACACGCTGAATTCAATCAAAACACCCTTGATCACCTTCAAAAAACAACATTTGAACACACTCAAAACACCTTTGAACCCCTTTGAACATTTCCAAAACACTATTTGAGTACTCCCAATTACACCATTGAATACTACTAAAACACGCTGAATTCAATCAAAACACCCTTGATCACCTTCAAAAAACAACATTTGAACACACTCAAAACACCTTTGAACATTTCCAAAAAACTGTTTGAGTACTCCCAAATAAGATTTGACATCTCTAATTTATCTGCACTTACACATTTCATTAAATTACAACTCATCCCTCAGTCTCCAGACTAGGCATTTTCTCGTTTTACCCTTTTAGTTCATTAAAGTTATTAAGGGGACACAATACATCAGAAAAAAAAGTCACAAAAACTAACTCAAACACTTTACTTTGAACCCACAACACCCACAATTTTTTCTCGTTTTATCTAATTTCATCAGAAAGTCACAACACCCACACCTCACATTTTTTTTTTCTCGTTTTAACCCTTTTAGTTCATTAAAGTTAATAAGGGGACACAGTACATCAGAAAAAGTCACATCAACAACCCACTTATAACGTCTTTTCGGGATCTCTAGTTCGACAACAACACCCACATCCCACAACACCCACAACCCACATCACCCACACCCCACAACACACACAACCCACATCACCCACACCCCGCAACACACACAACCCCACCGACATCACCCACAATTTTTTTTTTCTCGTTTTAACTAATTTCATCAGAAAGTCACAACAACAACAACCCACAACTTATAATCACACCTTTGAATAACCTCAAAACACCATTTGAGTACTCCCAAATACACCACTGAATACTACTAAAACACCGCTGAATACACTCAAAACACCACCAAAATCACCATAAACTAAGATCAACACCCCACAACCCACAACACCCACACAACCCACAACCCACATCACCAACAACCCACAATTTTTTTCTCGTTTTAATTAATTTCATCAGAAAAAGTCACAAAAACAACCCACTTATATCATCTTTTCAGCAACTCTAGTTCGACAACAACACCCACAACACCCACATCCCACAACGCCCCCAACACCCACAACCCACAACACCCACAACCCACAACCAACACCTCACAATTTTCACTCATAACTCCCCAATTTTTTCTCGTTTTAACCCTTTTAGTTCATTAAAGTTAATAAGGGGACACAGTACATCAGAAAAAGTCACAAAAACTAACTCAAACACTTTTACTTTGAACATCACCAAAACACTCTCATAAATCATTTGAATACTCACATAAACATCTGCACTTACACATTTCATTAAATTACATCTCATCCCTCAGTCTCCAGACTAGGCATTTTCTCGTTTTTACCCTTTTAGTTCATTAAAGTTATTAAGGGGACACAATACATCAGAAAAAAAAGTCACAAAAACTAACTCAAACACTTTACTTTAAACATCCCCATTAAATTACAACTCATCCCTCATTCTCCAGACTAGGCATTTTCTCGTTTTTACCCTTTTAGTTCATTAAAGTTATTAAGGGGACACAATACATCAGAAAAAAGTCACAAAAACTAACTCAAACACTTTACTTTGAACATCCCCAAAACACTCTCATAATCATTTGAATACTCACATAAACACCCTTGAACACCTTCAAAACACTTTTGAATATCGTTTTAAACTAATTTCATCACAACCCACTTATATCATCTTTTTTCGGTAACTCTAATTCGACTACATTACCCTCTTCAATTACCAACAAATTTTACTCGTTTTAACTAATGTCATCACTGTAACCAAGATTTCACAAAAAACTCTATGACACCTAACACACACGCACACACACACACACACACACACACACACACACACACACACACACACACACACACACACACACACACGCACACATGCACACACACACACACACACACACACACACACACACACACACACACACACACACACACACACACACACACACACACACACACACACACACACACACACACACACACACACACACACACACACACACACACACACACACACACACACACTGGTAGAAATATTTACTCGATTTCCGAATAGAAACACTTTCCTCGCTCTGAGAGACTCATTGTGGGCCACCCCTTCCCCCTCCGACGCCACCATGTAATGCGGTTCACACCCAAGGTAGAAAATCACACGGCCATCTCCTTACTTAACCATAACCTAACCTAACCTAACCTAACCTAACCTAACTTAACCTAACCTAACCTAACCTATCTTAACCTAACCTAACCTAACCTAACCTAGCCTAACCTAACCTAACCTAACCGAACCTAACCTAACCTAACCTAACCTAACTTAACCTATCCTAACCTAACCTTACCTAACCTAGCCTAACCTAACCTATCCTAACCTAACCTAACCTAACCTAACCTTACACCATCAAACACCTCCGAATACTCCCCAAAACACTACTGATTACTACCAAATCACCACTGAATACTACCAAATCACCGTCAAAATCACCAGAAACTAAGTTTAACATCACCATCCAACATCCTTTTTATAGAATGAATATTCTTACCGCATTTTATGTTGCATATCGCATTTCCTCTTCCACATCATCCCTGAACATCCTTCCTTATTCATTCCGTATATCTCCTAGGGTTGTTTTAACCCCCGACGGGGGCCCATCACGACGTGGAGCCAGAGCAACCATCACCACTCCAACACCACCTACTACACTCTGGCTCCTAATGTCATGATGGGCCCCGTCGGGGGTTAAAACAACCCTAGGAGATATACGGAATGAATAAGGAAGGATGTTCAGGGATGATGTGGAAGAGGAAATGCGATATGCAACATAAAATGCGGTAAGAATATTCATTCTATAAAAAGGATGTTGGATGGTGATGATAAACTTAGTTTCTGGTGATTTTGACGGTGATTTGGTAGTATTCAGTGGTGATTTGGTAGTAATCAGTAGTGTTTTGGGAGTATTCGGAGGTGTTTGAAGGTGTTAGGTTAGGTTAGGTTAGGTTAGGATAAGTTAGGTTAGGTTAGGTTAGGTTAGGATAAGTTAGGTCAGGTTAGGTTAGGTTAGGTTAGGCTAGGTTAGGTTAGGTTAGGTTGGGTTAGGTTAGGATAAGTTAGGTCAGGTTAGGTTAGGTTAGGTTAGGAAAAGTTAGGTTAGGTTAGGTTAGGATAAGTTAGGTTAGGTTAGGTAATGTTAGGTTAGGTTAGGATAGGTTAGGTTAGGTTAGGTTAGGTTAGGTTAGGATAAGTTAGGTTAGGTTGGGTAATGTTAGGTTAGGTTAGGTTAGGTTAGGTTAGGTGATTTGGTAGTAATCAGTAGTGTTTTGGGGAGTATTCGGAGGTGTTTGATGGTGTTAGGTTAGGTTAGGTTAGGTTAGGATAGGTTAGGTTAGGCTAGGTTAGGTAAGGTTAGGTTAGGTTGGGTAATGTTAGGTTAGGTTCGGTTAGGTTAGGTTAGGTTAGGTTAGGAAAAGGTTAGGTTAGGTTGGGTTCTTGGTTATAGTGATTTGAGGGGATTTCTATAAAAAGGAAGTTGGATGGTGATGTTAAACTTAGTTTCTGGTGATTTTGACGGTGATTTGGTAGTATTCAGTGGTGATTTGGTAGTAATCAGTAGTGTTTTGGGGAGTATTCGGAGGTGTTTGATGGTGTTAGGTTAGGTTAGGTTAGGTTAGGTTAGGATAGGTTAGGTTAGGCTAGGTTAGGTAAGGTTAGGTTAGGTTAGGTTAGGTTCGGTTAGATTAGGTTAGGTTAGGCTAGGTTAGGTTAGGTTAGGTTAGGTTAAGATAGGTTAGGTTAGGTTAGGTTAAGTTAGGTTAGGTTAGGTTAGGTTAGGTTAGGTTAGGTTAGGTTATGGTTAAGTAAGGAGATGGCCGTGTGATTTTCTACCTTGGGTGTGAACCGCATTACATGGTGGCGTCGGAGGGGGAAGGGGTGGCCCACAATGAGTCTCTCAGAGCGAGGAAAGTGTTTCTATTCGGAAATCGAGTAAATATTTCTACCAGTGTGTGTGTGTACTCACATAATTGTACTCACCTAATTGTGGTTGCAGGGGTCGAGACTCAGCTCCTGTCCCCGCCTCTTCACTGATCGCTACTGGATCCTCTCTCTCTCTGCTTCCTGAGCTTTGTCATACCTCTTCTTAAAACTATGTATGGTTCCTGCCTCCACTACTTCACTTGCTAGGCTATTCCACTTGCTGACAACTCTATGACTGAAGAAATACTTCCTAACGTCCCTGTGACTCGTCTGAGTCTTCAGCTTCCAGTTGTGACCCCTTGTCCCTGTGTCCCCTCTCTGGAACATCCTATCTCTGTCCACCTTGTCTATTCCCCGCAGTATCTTGTATGTCGTTATCATGTCTCCCCTGACCCTTCTGTCCTCCAGTGTCGTCAGTCCGATTTCCCTTAACCTTTCCTCGTACGACATTCCCTTGAGCTCTGGGACGAGCCTTGTTGCAAACCTTTGTACTTTCTCTAACTTCTTGACGTGCTTGACCAGGTGTGGGTTCCAGACTGGTGCTGCATACTCCAGTATGGGCCTAACATACACAGTGTACAGTGTCTTGATCAATTCCTTATTAAGGTATCGGAACGCTATTCTCAGGTTTGCCAGGCGCCCGTATGCTGCAGCGGTTATTTGGTTGATGTGTGCCTCCGGTGATGTGCTCGGTGTTATGGTCACCCCAAGGTCTTTCTCCCTGAGTGAGGTTTGTAGTCTTTGTCCACCTAGCCTATACTCTGTCTGCGGTCTTCTATGCCCCTCCCCAATCTTCATGACTTTGCATTTGGCTGTGTACTCACCTATTTGTGGTTGCAGGGGTCGAGTCCTAGCTCCTGGCCCCGCCTCTTCACTGGTTGCTACTAGACCCTCTCTCTCCCCGCTCCATGAGCTTTATCAAACCTCGTCTTAAAACTGTGTATGGTTCCTGCCTCCACTACGTCATTTTCTAGGCTATTCCACTGCCTTACAACTCTATGACTGAAGAAATACTTCCTACTATCTCTCTGACTCATTTGTGTCTTCAACTTCCAATTGTGGCCTCTTGTTTCTGTGTCCCCTCCCTGGAACATCCTGTCCTTGTCCACCTTGTCTATTCCATGCAGTATTTTATATGTCGTTATCATGTCTCCCCTGACCCTCCTGTCCTCCAGTGTCGTCAGGCCGATTTCCCTTAATCTTTTTTCATAGGACATTCCCCTTAGCTCTGGAACTAACCTTGTTGCAAACCTTTGTACTTTCTCTAGTTTCTTGACGTGCTTTATCAAGTGCGGGTTCCAAACAGGTGCTGCATACTCCAGTATGGGCCTGACATACACGGTGTACAGTGTCTTGAATGATTCCTTACTAAGGTGTCGGAATGCTGTTCTCAGGTTTGCCAGGCGCCCATATGCTGCAGCAGTTATCTGATTGATGTGTGCTTCCGGAGACATGCTCGGTGTTATACTCACCCCAAGATCTTTCTCCTTGAGTGAGGTTTGCAGTCTTTGGCCACCTAGCCTATACTCTGTCTGTGGTCTTCTGTGCCCTTCCCCTATCTGTGTGTGTGTGTGTGTGTGTGTGTGTGTGTGTGTGTGTGTGTGTGTGTGTGTGTGTGTGTGTGTGTGTGTGTGTGTGTGTGTGTATGTGTGTGTGTGTGTGTATGTGTGTGTGTGTGTGTGTGTGTGTGTGTGTGTGTGTGTGTGTGTGTGTGTGTGTGTGCGCGCGTTTGTGTGTGCGTGTGTGTTAGGTGTCATAGAGTTTTTTGTGAAATCTTGGTTACAGTGATGACATTAGTTAAAACGAGTAAAATTTGTTGGTAATTGAAGAGGGTAATGTAGTCGAATTAGAGTTACCGAAAAAAGATGATATAAGTGGGTTGTGATGAAATTAGTTTAAAACGATATTCAAAGGTGTTTTGAAGGTGTTCAAGGGTGTTTATGTGAGTATTCAAATGATTATGAGAGTGTTTTGGGGATGTTCAAAGTAAAGTGTTTGAGTTAGTTTTTGTGACTTTTTTCTGATGTATTGTGTCCCCTTAATAACTTTAATGAACTAAAAGGGCAAAAACGAGAAAATGTCTAGTCTGGAGAATGAGGGATGAGTTGTAATTTAATGGGGATTTTCAAAGTAAAGTGTTTGAGTTAGTTTTTGTGACTTTTTTTTCTGATGTATTGTGTCCCCTTAATAACTTTAATGAACTAAAAGGGTAAAAACGAGAAAATGCCTAGTCTGGAGACTGAGGGATGAGATGTAATTTAATGAAATGTGTAAGTGCAGATAAATTAGAGATGTCAAATCTTATTTGGGAGTACTCAAATAGTGTTTTGGAAATGTTCAAAGGTGTTCAAAGGTGTTTTGAGTGTGTTCAAATGTTGTTTTTTTGAAGGTGATCAAGGGTGTTTTGATTGAATTCAGCGTGTTTTAGTAGTATTCAGTGGTGTAATTGGGAGTACTCAAATTGTGTTTGTTTGAAGTCTTTCAGTGTTGATTGAAAAATGTTCAAAGGTGTTTTTGAAGGTGTTCAAGAGTGTTTTGAAGGTGTTCAAAGGTGTTTATGTGAGTATTCAAATGATTTATGAGAGTGTTTTGGTGATGTTCAAAGTAAAAGTGTTTGAGTTAGTTTTTGTGACTTTTTCTGATGTACTGTGTCCCCTTATTAACTTTAATGAACTAAAAGGGTTAAAACGAGAAAAAATTGGGGAGTTATGAGTGAAAATTGTGAGGTGTTGGTTGTGGGTTGTGGGTGTTGTGGGTGTTGTGGGTGTTGTTGTCGAACTACAGTTGCTGAAAAGATGATATAAGTGGGTTGTTTTTGTGACTTTTTCTGATGAAATTAGTTAAAACGAGAAAAAAATTGTGGGTTGTTGGTGATGTGGGTTGTGGGTGATGTGGGATGTGGGTGTTGTGGATTGTGGGGTGTTGATCTTAGTTTATGGTGATTTTGGTGGTGTTTTGAGTGTATTCAGCGGTGTTTTAGTAGTATTCAGTGGTGTATTTGGGAGTACTCAAATGGTGTTTTGAGGTTATTCAAAGGTGTGATTATAAGTTGTGGGTTGTTGTTGTTGTGACTTTCTGATGAAATTAGTTAAAATGAGAAAAAAAAAATTGTGGGTGATGTGGGTGGGGTTGTGTGTGTTGCGGGGTGTGGGTGATGTGGGTTGTGTGTGTTGTGGGGTGTGGGTGATGTGGGTTGTGGGTGTTGTGGGATGTGGGTGTTGTTGTCGAACTAGAGATCCCGAAAAGACGTTATAAGTGGGTTGTTGATGTGACTTTTTCTGATGTACTGTGTCCCCTTATTAACTTTAATGAACTAAAAGGGTAAAAACGAGAAAAAAAAATTGTGAGGTGTGGGTGTTGTGACTTTCTGATGAAATTAGATAAAACGAGAAAAAATTGTGGGTGTTGTGGGTTCAAAGTAAAGTGTTTGAGTTAGTTTTTGTGACTTTTTTTCTGATGTATTGTGTCCCCTTAATAACTTTAATGAACTAAAAGGGTAAAACGAGAAAATGCCTAGTCTGGAGACTGAGGGATGAGTTGTAATTTAATGAAATGTGTAAGTGCAGATAAATTAGAGATGTCAAATCTTATTTGGGAGTACTCAAATAGTGTTTTGGAAATGTTCAAAGGTGTTTTGAGTGTGTTCAAATGTTGTTTTTTGAAGGTGATCAAGGGTGTTTTGATTGAATTCAGCGTGTTTTAGTAGTATTCAATGGTGTAATTGGGAGTACTCAAATAGTGTTTTGGAAATGTTCAAAGGGGTTCAAAGGTGTTTTGAGTGTGTTCAAATGTTGTTTTTTGAAGGTGATCAAGGGTGTTTTGATTGAATTCAGCGTGTTTTAGTAGTATTCAGTGGTGTAATTGGGAGTACTCAAATAGTGTTTTGGAAATGTTCAAAGGTGTTCAAAGGTGTTTTGAGTGTGTTCAAAATGTTGTTTTTTGAAGGTGATCAAGGGTGTTTTGAAGGTGTTCAAGGGTGTTTTTGAAGGTGTTCAAAGGTGTTTTGAGGTTATTCAAAGATGTTTTGAGTGTGTTCAAATGATTATGAGAGTGTTTTGAAGGTGTTCAAAGGTGTTTTGAAGGTGTTGAAGGGTGTTTTGATTGAATTCAGCGGTGTTTTAGTAGTATTCAGTGGTGTAATAGGGAGTACTCAAATAGTGTTTTGGAAATGTTCAAAGGTGTTCAAAGGTGTTTTTGAAGGTGTTCAAGAGTGTTTTGAAGGTGATCAAGGGTGTTTTGAAGGTGTTCAAGGGTGTTTTGAAGGTGTACAAATGATTATGAGAGTACTTATGAAGGTGTTCAAATGATGTGCAAGAGTACTTATGAAGGTGTTCTGGGAGTATTCAGAGGTGATTTTGGGGTGTTCAAATGATGTTTTTGGAGTATTTCAGTGTTGTTTGGAAATGTATAAAGGTATTTTTGTGAGTATTCAAATGATTTATGAGAGTGTTTTGAAGATGTTCAAAGTAAAAGTGCGTATTTAACTTCGTAATATGTAAAATTGTGAGTAGTGAATTTAACGAAAGTGGATGTAAGCGATGTGGTGACTTTCTTATGTACTGTGTCCCCTTATTAACTTTAATGAACTAAAAGGGTTAAAACGAGAAAAAATTGGGGTTAAGAGTGAAAATGTTTTCCCTATGATGTAGGTACTATATCCCCTTATTAACTTTAATGAACTAAAAGGATCGACAAGATTCAGCCTGTGTGCGCGGTCATCACGTGACGTCACTACTATGTCCCCTTATTAACTTGAATGAACTAAAAGGGTCGACAAGATTCAGCTTGTATGTGTGACATCACTGACCGCCGAGTAAACACCCTTCTTAGTTCATTTGACTTGTTTAGACCTGTAGTAAGCATGCTTACCCCCAGAGGGGGGAATCCAAAAACTTGGTAATATTGAGAAATTTTGGGGGTTGGGGGTGAAAGTCGGAGGGGGAATTTCGAAAACCCCATAGGGGGGAATCCAAAAAACTTGATCCGAGGAGATCATAAGAATTTCGAAACCCCCATAGGGGGGAATCCAAAACTTGTATTATCGAGAAAATTTGGGGTGAAAGGAGGGGTACCCAAAAATTTGATCCAAGGAATTGGAGAAATTCAAAACCCTTGATCCAAGGAGATGGAGAATTTTGAAAACCCCATAGGGGGGAATCCAAAAAACTTGATCCGAGGAGATGGAGTCATGGTATTATCGAGAAAATTTGGGGTGAAAGGAGGGGTACCCAAAAATTTGATCCAAGGAATTGGAGAAATTCAAAACCCTTGATCCAAGGAGATGGAGACTTTGATTTCGAGAAAAATTTGATCCGAGGAATTGGAGACTTTGATTTCGAGAAATTTTTGGGTTTGGGGGTGAAAGTGGGAGGGGCAATCCAAGGAGATCATAAGAATTTCGAAACCCCCATAGGGGGGAATCCAAAAACTTGATCCGAGGAGATAGAGACTTTGATTTCGAGAAATTTTGGGGTGGAGGTGAAAGTGAGAGGGGGAACCTCAAAAATTTGATCCAAGGAGATGGAGAATTTCGAAACCCCCATAGGGGGGAATCCAAAAACTTGTATTATCGAGAAATTTTGGGATGGGGGTGAAAGTCGGAGGGGGAACCTTAAAAACTTGATCCGAGGAGATGGAGAGCACAAGAAAATGAAATTAAAAAAAAATTCGAAAAAAATCGGAAAAAAATTCGAGGCGCGGGGGGCGATCCGGACGACGCTGCAGAAGGCGCAGCAGAAGGCGCGGGCGGGGGTCGCGAAAGGCGCGGGCGGGGGTCGCGAAGGGTGCAGGGCGGGCACGCGGGCGGGCGCACGCGGGGGTCGCAAAGAGTGCGGGCGAGCGTGTGAGCGCACGCGCGGCGCGACGGAGGTCGCGAAGGGGGGGGTCGTGGGCTGGGGTATTGGTTGGGGGGTCAAGGGTGAGGTAGTCTCGAGGGCGAGGTCAAGGTCAAACCGGAAGTAACACCTAGGTGTGAAAAGGTAACTCTCCAGCCGCTGGCCCTAGACCGGAAGGGATGCCCCAGAGGAAGGCCTAAACCGGAAGGGATGCCCCAGAGGAAGGCCTAAACCGGAAGGGATGCCCCAGAGGAAGGCCTAAACCGGAAGGGATGCCCCAGAGGAAGGCCTAAACCGGAAGGGATGCCCCAGAGGAAGGCCTAAACCGGAAGGGATGCCCCAGAGGAAAAGTTCACTACTTCTATATATGCCTCTTTTGACCAATGAGATGGTTTAATCTATTGTTCTTAAATTTTGGGTCATTTTTGTTAGATCTAATTTCCCTACTCGGAACAAAAATTGTCTGGGCAGCTAGAACTATGCTCTGAAAAACGTCATATTGGCAACCAATATCACCTACCTGACCCACAGTCAGGATATCCCAATTTAGCCCACCCAGGTAATTTTTCAGTCCCATGAAGTCAGCCAAGCGAAAATCTGGGACACAGATTTGATTGCAGTTATCTGGGTAATTCAATGATATATTGAAACTAAGTGATTTGTGATAACTTTCCCCAAGCTCATCATTAACCTTAAGATTATTAATTAGTGAATCTTAGCTGGTGTTATGCAGGGTTCTGCATGACATCGTAATGTACATATAGTGAAGAAGTGTGCCATAATAATATGAATATTATAGTTGTAAGGAATAATTTTATAATTGATAATGTGCATTTGGGGGTACTGTAAAGTACTCGAACTGTAATTATAAAGAAATTCTGTTAATGATTTATTTTCCAAGGATGTTTGGGTACGCGGAGTAAGCGTGGTTAGGGGGTCACGTGACGTTAGCATGGTGTGTAGAGGCTGGCGTCGGAGATGCTGTGTATTTAAGATAAGTTTGTAGTTGTGCACTCATTTTGTTTATCCAACTTAAGCCATAGGCTCTCATATAGCTTACCTGTATGTTCACCCAGGCTCTGACATGGTCAGGGTGCTGTGGGATGAGTGAGGAAATAAGAAATGAGGTTTGTAGTGTAATGACGGCCTGATGCTGACGAAGCCTAGTGGTTATGGTGGCTGAACCTCCAGCCAGCTGTTGTGTGTACCCTCATTTGGGCGTTTAGGATTAAGGTTTTTCTGTTATGTTATGTTATGGTGACTAAATAGATATATTTTCCTAATTGGGATTTTTGCCTAACCCTCTGTTACCCAACCCCTTGAAGTACACATACCAGTTTAGCGCTTTCTGTTTTGACTGGGATAGCCCTGGGTGGCCGGTTTGGGCTTGAGATGTGTGTAACTTTTACCTTTGCCCTAAGACCAGGCTCAAGCCCCCAGCTATCCCACCTGTTTGCATAACAGCTGGCAAGAACCAAGTCAAGCAGATTGTTTTCTATAGTTGGTTCTGTCACAACCTGTTCTAAAAGCAATTCTCAACCGTATCAAGAAAGTCACTAGACTCAAGATTTTCTGTCATATTGTTCCAATCAGTTTGTCTAAAGTTAAAATCTCCCATTATCACAACATTTTCATATCTAGATGCCTTATGAATTTCGTCCAATAACAGCTTACTGCCCTCTCTATCAAGGTTTGGGGGCCTATAAATCAGACACAAAATTAATTTGACACGTCCCTCGAGAAACTGTAGCCAAACAAATTCTGTGTTCGATGTCTAAGACAATTTAAATTTTCTGACATACATCGCCACTCCACCAACCTTCCTGTTGACCCTATCAGTGTGGAATAGTTTATAACCCTGTATGTTGCATTCAGAAGGCATTTCTCTATCTTTCAGGTTGAACCAGGTCTTTGTTATACCAATAATATCTATATTACCTACACTTGCAAGTAATCTTAACTCATCTATCTTATTTCTTAGAATCCTACTATTTGTATAGTAAATCTTAAGGGAGCTAGTCACTCGTTGCCCTCTACTATCTCTCTTTGTTTATCAATTGATTTGCCATTACTAGCAACTTTATTTTGAATATTGTCTTTTAAACATATCCCTGAGGTATCCCGGTAATAACTGCTGTTTTTAACCCTAATGCTGCAGCCTGATTGTTTCCCACAAACACCCATACCTCTATAATCTATCAGTTTAAATTCCTAGACAAATCATCAATTACCCTCTCAGTTGAATTGGCTAATTCAACCACTCCATCCCCAGAGAGATGAACCCCATCCCTTGCATACATATCACATTTGCCAAAGAATAGGTCCCAGTTATCAATGAATGGAATTGCAAGTTACTTGCAGTACCTGTCTAGCCAGTAATTTATACCACTTGCCCTAGACATCTATTCATTGCCCACTCCCCTTCTAGGCAAGATGCTACATATGACTGGGATCCCTCCCTTAGACCTAACTACTTCTATGGCTGACCTGTACTTATCCAGCAGCTCCTCTCTTCTGCCCTTCCCAATGTCATTACCCCCAGCACTAAGACAGATAATGGGTTTATTCCCATTACCTGCCATAATATAATCCAACCTGCTGACTATGTCACAAACACCAGCTCCAGGAAGACACTCTCTGTCTGACCTTTTTGTCTGTTACAAAATGCAAGGTCCATATATCTTACCTGAGAATCGCCTACTATTAAAAAATCCTTACCTTGATTAGCAGGGACATTAGTGATACCTTCAACCTCACTAACCACTGAAATACACTCATCTTGGAGAACAGAGAATCGACTTCCTACCTTTACATCTTCTCTATTAACTCTCCTCATCTTCCTTCTTTCTGAACTGTGAACCACTTGCCACTTAAAGCAGCTGTCACTATCACTGCTGGTGACCATTCCTTCCATACCAGCTAAATCCTTCTCACACTTGCTCGCAAACTCATCTATGCAAAGCTTCAGATGAAGAAGTTGAATCTCCTTCTTCAGCACTTGAACCTGAGATTCTAAAACACTACAACAAGCCATGGTGCTTGGTAATAGCCCACTCTAGCTCCCAAGAGCTTAGGCAATTATGACCGCAGGTGACCACTGACCTCAGCATACTGAGAATGGGAATATTGATTATGAAGCATTTAGTCTATGGTGATTAAGTGGCTTTTGACAAGAGTCTTCAACTGATTTTCAGATTGGGATACTTTAGTATCTATTGGTATTGAATTCCATATTTTGGGGTCTTAATGTGCATAGAGTTTTTACACAGTGTGATATGGACACGAGGTACATCAAAAAGAGATCTGTGTCTTGTATTATGGTCGTGGGTCCTGTTAAGGTTGGCGAGGAGAAATTTGAGTGGAGGGTTTATGTTTGTGTGCATTGTTCTATGTATATAGTATGCACATGAATAAGTATGGATGTTCTTAGTGGTGAGCAGATTTAGACTTTTGAAAATTCGTGGAGTATGCTGTTGGCAGTGAGAATTTGTTATTATTCTGACTGCTTCCTTTTGCTGGGTTATTAGAGATCTTAGGTGTTTCAATGTTGTTAATCCCCATGCACAAATTCCATATGTGAGATAAGGGTATATGAGAGGATGGTATAATGCCAGGAGAGCTGATTGTGGAACATAGTACTGAATCTTTGATAGTATGCCTACTGTCTTAGAGATTTTCTTGGTGATTTGTTGTATATGTGTCTGGAACTTGAGGCTACTGTCAAGGTGGATACCTAGGAATTCTCCCTCTGCAAGTCTTGTGACTGGTGATCCATTTATCGTTATGTTAAGTGAAACATTTGCAGCTTTGTTTTAAAACTGAATGAAATAGGTTTTATCAGCATTCAGGATAAGTTTATTAGTTATCATCCAGGCAGATATTTTCTGCAATTCGGCATTGACAGTGTTGGCCAGTATGACTCGGTTTGGGTGGGAGAAGACGTATGTAGCGTCATCTGAAAATAATGTGAGTTTGAGTAGCTATCATGCAATCGGTAGGTCATTGATGTAGATGAGAAAGAAAAGTGATCCAAGGACTCTTCCCTGTGGGACTCCTACTGTGACTGGTTGGGTGGAAGAGTTTGCACCATTTCTGTACACATACTGACTTCTGCTACTAAGGCATGACTTTAGGTGGTTGAGGGAGTGGCCTCTGATTCCATAGTACATTAATTTAGTGAACAGCAGTTCATGGTCGACTGTGTCAAAAGCTTCAAGTAAATCAATGAAAATTCCCAGCGGGACTTCTTTCTTTTCATAGCATGTGTATGATAGCATCATTTGTGCTTCTATTATTCCTGAATCCAAACTGACAAGGGTTTAATATGTTGTGCGAGACGAGGTAGTAATAGATCCATCTATGAATTAATTTTTCAAAGATTTTAGAGAGCAGTGGTAAGTTAGATATTGGTCTATAGTTATTCAAGTCAGCTTTTTGAATCCGAATAACCCTCGCTATTTTGAGGATTGTTGGGGAGGGATATAATTCAGTAGATTTGTTAAAGTGTGTTGCAATAATTGGTGACAACACTTGAGAATTATTATTATTATAATCAAAAAGAAGCACTAAACCACAAGGGCTATACAGTGCTGCAGGGCAGGAAGGAAGCGAGGGTATCAGGTGGCAAAAGGAAGAGGGATTTTTAGTAGGTTACGGAGAACAGCGGGGCAGTGGATAGTGCAGGGACAGCAAGAGATTGAGGTAGTAAGGGCTAAGGGGAGTGTGAAAGATATCATCAGAGATTGTGGAGTAAGTCAGTTGTTGTCAAGAAGTCAATGAGAGAGTCAGTATTAAAGGAGGATCCATCAGCAAGAAGGGAAGGTAAAGAGAGAGTAGTAGAGTGGAGACGACGTTGGAGGTAAATTCTGTGTGCTCGTTGATAGAGAGGGCAATCCAACAGATTGTGGCTAACCGATACTGGAACCTGACACTTCTCACAGAGAGGAACAGGGTGCCTCTCCATAAGATACCCATGAGTAAGACAAGTGTGGCCAATGCGAAGGTGGGAGAGAGTAGTCTCTCAACCTCAACACTGATGACAAGAAGACGGCCAGTAACCTATACTTGGTTTAACAGATTGAAGCTTGTTACCAAGCACATTAGACCAACGTTGTTGCCAACAGGTGTGAAGGTGGGTAGCTATTACAGCAAAAGAGTCCATAAATGGAACACCTATATATGAAACTGGTAGGTCATGTACAGCTGACCGCGCAGCAGTGTCTGCCTGTTCATTGCCCTGTGCATCAACATGACCAGGGACCCAACAAAAAACAATGTCTCTATGCTTAGTAGAGACACAGTGTGGCCAAAGTTGGATACGGAGAACTAGGGGGTGAGGTGTATCAAATTTTTGTATAGCCTGTAAAGCGCTAAGGGAGTCTGAGACAACCACAAATGATGACCCAGGCATAATTGCAATATGAATAAGTGTTGCAAGAATGGCATACAATTCAATTGTAAAAATGCCAGCCGAGGATAGTAAATGTCCTTGCACGACCCTGTCCAGACACAATGCCGCAAATCCGACACCATAAGAAGACTTAGAGCATCAGTGTACACTGCAATGGCATGGGAATGAGAGTGGAAGTGGTCAAGAAAAAGAGAGCAGGAAGCTACCATAGGCAGTTGGGCTTTTGCGCAAGGGAGTGAGAAAGAACAGACTCGAACTTCCCAGGGGGGCAGGGAAAAGTGAGATGCTACATGAACATAGAAAGGTGGTAATTGAAGGGAAGACAAGAGCGAATGTAGGCGAAGAGAAAAGAGACGGAGCAAACAGGGGCGATGAACAAATAAAGAATGTCTACTAACATCTGTGACTATTCTTTATAAGGAAGGATAACGGAGATCATGAGAGTGAACATAGTAGCGAAGACAATGGGCAATATGGCGATCGAACAAGGATGGAATATTCACTTCAGCATAGAGGCTCTCAACAGGGGAAGAGCGAAAAGCACCAAGGCATGAATGTAATCCCTGGTGATGGATGAGATTAAGGATAGAGAGAGTAGCAAGAGAGGTCGCTGAATGGATCTGGCCACCATAATCGAGTTTCGATAAAATGAGAGCTGAATGTAGGCGAAGGAGAGTTCGATGATCAGCTCCCCATGAAAGATGAGCAAGAGTTTTTTCTCTTAAATTGTCAAAACATAGATCAACATTCACATGCGTAGTGCTCCATGAGTAGACCTAAGTGTTTTACATATTTTCAAATATAACAAAAAAAGTAAATCAAAGTTTTTTTAAACGCTTTCAAACGTAAAAAAAAAAATTATTTTTTACATACTTTCAAAAGTTGAAGAAACATAGATCTACGTTTGGACAGTTTAAGGGTTAAGAGGGTTGAATCTGCTGTAACAAGTTGCTTTCAGAGAGGTAATGTGAGGTTTCCATGAAAACCTACGGCCAAAGAGAAGGCTCAGAAACCTGACCGTATCATGTTCAGGGATAGGTGAGCTGTAGAGGTACAAAGGAGGAGTGGAGGTGACAGAGCGCTTAGTGAAAGTAATCTGGTGAGCTTTAGTACTGGAAAATTTAAACCCATGCATGATGGCCCAATTGGAAACACGGTCGACTGCATGTTGGAGAGAAACCGTAATGAGGTGAGAGTCAGCACCTGTACAAGCAATAGCGAAGTCATCAACATAGAGTGATGACAAAATATTTGATGGAAGAAAAGAGGCCAAATTATTTATAGCAAGGAGAAAAAGTGTTGTGCTCAGGTCAGGTGCTGAGGTCAGTTGCCACCTGAGGTCATACCTGTCCTAAGCTCTCTGGGAGTTAGTGTGGGGTGTTACCAAGCACCAAGGCTTGTTATAGTGTTTTAGAAACTCAGGTTAAAGTGTTGAAGAAGGAGGTTCTACTTCTTCAGGAGGAAAAAAGGAGGCTGAAGCTTTGCCTAGATGAGTTTGGGAGCGAGTGTGAGATGGATTTAGCTGGTAATGTGAAAATGGTAACTAGCAGTGATAGTGGCAGCTGCTTTAAGTGGCAAGTGGTTCACAGTTAAGGAAGATAAAGAGGGTTAACAGAGAAGATGTCAGCATAGTTGCTAATCCCTGTGTTATATAGCATAGCATACAGTATCATCCATGTGCTTTAGATAGGAGATCCGTTTCAGGCCTGTGACTTTGTGTGACGTCACAGGATGCGCATGTGCACGGTTGTACCTCTGCCTCCCTCTCAGTCAGCGTAGACATCCAGGCGAAGACAGGCAGAGGCTGGGCTCCGTTTCCCATCATCATAGTCTGACAATATATATCGTTACCATCCAACAAGTGTGTCTACCTTCAACCCTCGATATCTCCATTTAAGAACCCCTACGATAAATGGTGCCAGCGGTGTGGGCGTAAAATTGATAATTACGCCGATGTACGGAGATTTCTTTCGACCAGCAAGACGGCCATCTTGTGACTAGGCCTACCGAGAAGGTTAACCCCAGCCTGCTACCTCAAGTCAGCTACTCTCTCAAGCTCCTACCAGCTTCTACGCCATTCACTGGTCAGTCTCTTTGTATTAGTGTTTATCTGCTTATTTGCATCACTCCCAAGGGGTTGACCCAAGTTTGCAAAATAAGCCAGCTTCCAGTCTGTGGTGAGGGAGCCCAGTCGAGCCTGGTCTATTTCATCCAGTTCTTTTGCCTGCCAAGCCAGCTTCCACCTCTGCTGTGCTCATCGTGATAAGTTATCAAGCTATTCTGTGTGAAGGGTTAAGATAAGCCAGCTAGCAACTAACCCAGGTGTCTTATCCCAGTACTCAAGCAAGCCACGTGAGTAGCCTTCATCACTTGTGATTCAAGCTCAAAGCCATCCTGAGTGCTTTTTTTCATCCTTGTGGTGTTGTGGTATTTTGTGGGTGTATTTTAAGCTAGCCAACTTAGAATATCTTCGCGGCAGTGTGGCTGTTCTCAGTGAGGCTTACGCCGTTCAACCCATAGACCCAACCACCCACGACCACGTGTGTCTCACCAGTGCCCGGTCTTAGCCCTGTTAACCCACAAACCCAACTACTCTCACTGTGTTGTGGTACTCACCTAACCTCTACCAGTGTTTCGGCGCACTACTAAGGGTTGTAGCACCATATTTTAAGGACCACATAGGGGGTCAAGAGCTAGAGTGTGTCTTCGACAGTGGCTCCACCGTTAAAAGCCTCCTGTGTGAAGTCTATTGTCGATGTAAGCGCAATTCTACGATTACGTGTGCAGAGGACAGCAGCAAGACGACATAAACAATCCTCCAACCTTCCACCATCAACCTCATTCTACACCAAGTCGTTACAGTGATAATTAATAGTTTTTTTCATAGAGACATTTGCGAGTGTTGAGACATTTCCTTTGTGTTTCCAGTGATTTTTTTTCTTAGTGACATTCAGTGACACTCGATCAGACTCAGTGTTTGCAATAATCTTTTAATCTCCTTAATTCAGTGTTAATTTTCGTGCATTATCTTATGTCTGTTATGTTGTGTGTCCTTTTATACACTTGAAGTAAGTACTTAGTGTTTCCTTTGTTGTGTGTGCAACATATGAGCAGTATAGAACTTGTGTTTACACTTCAGAATCACCTTGTGTTCTCAGTATTCCAGTGAAGTATTTCAGTAATTTATCAGCTTTATTCTGCATCACAACTCAGTGCTGTCTCAGTTATATGTATTCTGCATCACAACTCAGTGTTGTCTATTATATTTTTTTTTCTTCCCAGCATTTGTGTATTCTTGTTTTGTTCCCTGTTTGTTGAACATTCTTGTGTTCATATTCTTTCATTTAGCCAGTGTCTAATTTGTCTTATTTCCACAGACAATAGTGCCATTATTTTGTGCAAGCAAGAAATCATTTTTATCAAATTTTTTCACACATCAAGTTTCATTGCAAGAAAATTCTAGTATTGTGTTTATGTTGATGTGTTGTGTTCTGCATCACTGTAAGTGTTCAAACTTTTTGTTCTGTGTTTTAGCACCTATTATTTTCCCATGTTTCATTGAACAAATTCACTCTTAGTGCAATTTTTAAGTTCTTCTTTTAGAGTAAATTGTTCTTTTGCTTGTTAAGTGTTGTTTAAGTTGTAGTTAAGAGTTAAACCTGGACCTGGAGTTTACCTGGAGAGAGTTCCGGGGGTCAACGCCCCCGCGGCCCGGTCTGTGACCAGGCCTCCTGGTGGATCAGAGCCTGATCAACCAGGCTGTTGCTGCTGGCTGCACGCAAACCAACGTACGAGCCACAGCCCGGCTGATCAGGAACTGACTTTAGGTGCTTGTCCAGTGCCAGCTTGAAGACTGCCAGGGGTCTGTTGGTAATCCCCCTTATGTGTGCTGGGAGGCAGTTGAACAGTCTCGGGCCCCTGACACTTATTGTATGGTCTCTTAACGTGCTAGTGACACCCCTGCTTTTCATTGGGGGGATGGTGCATCGTCTGCCAAGTCTTTTGCTTTCGTAGTGAGTGATTTTCGTGTGCAAGTTCGGTACTAGTCCCTCTAGGATTTTCCAGGTGTATATAATCATGTATCTCTCCCTCCTGCATTCCAGGGAATACAGGTTTAGGAACCTCAAGCGCTCCCAGTAATTGAGGTGTTTTATCTCCGTTATGCGCGCCGTGAAAGTTCTCTGTACATTTTCTAGGTCGGCAATTTCACCTGCCTTGAAAGGTGCTGTTAGTGTGCAGCAATATTCCAGCCTAGATAGAACAAGTGACCTGAAAAGTATCATCATGGGCTTGGCCTCCCTAGTTTTGAAGGTTCTCATTATCCATCCTGTCATTTTTCTAGCAGATGCGATTGATACAATGTTATGGTCCTTGAAGGTGAGATCCTCCGACATAATCACTCCCAGGTCTTTGACGTTGGTGTTTCGCTCTATTTTGTGGCCAGAATTTGTTTTGTACTCTGATGAAGATTTAATTTCCTCATGTTTACCATATCTGAGTAATTGAAATTTCTCATCGTTGAACTTCATATTGTTTTCTGCAGCCCACTGAAAGATTTGGTTGATGTCCGCCTGGAGCCTTGCAGTGTCTGCAATGGAAGACACTGTCATGCAGATTCGGGTGTCATCTGCAAAGGAAGACACGGTGCTGTGGCTGACATCCTTGTCTATGTCGGATATGAGGATGAGGAACAAGATGGGAGCGAGTACTGTGCCTTGTGGAACAGAGCTTTTCACCGTAGCTGCCTCGGACTTCACTCTGTTGACGACTACTCTCTGTGTTCTGTTAGTGAGGAAATTGTAGATCCATCGACCAACTTTTCCTGTTATTCCTTTAGCACGCATTTTGTGCGCTATTACGCCATGGTCACACTTGTCGAAGGCTTTTGCAAAGACTGTATATATTACATCTGCATTCTTTTTGTCTTCTAGTGCATTTAGGACCTTGTCGTAGTGATCCAATAGTTGAGACAGACAGGAGCGACCTGTTCTAAACCCATGTTGCCCTGGGTTGTGTAACTGATGGGTTTCTAGATGGGTGGTGATCTTGCTTCTTAGGACCCTTTCAAAGATTTTTATGATATGGGATGTTAGTGCTATTGGTCTGTAGTTCTTTGCTGTTGCTTTACTGCCCCCTTTGTGGAGTGGGGCTATGTCTGTTGTTTTTAGTAACTGTGGGACGACCCCCGTGTCCATGCTCCCTCTCCATAGGATGGAAAAGGCTCGTGATAGGGGCTTCTTGCAGTTCTTGATGAACACAGAGTTCCATGAGTCTGGCCCTGGGGCAGAGTGCATGGGCATGTCATTTATCGCCTGTTCGAAGTCATTTGGCGTCAGGATAACATCGGATAGGCTTGTGTTAATCAAATTTTGTGGCTCTCTCATAAAAAATTCATTTTGATCTTCGACTCTCAGTCTGGTTAGCGGCTTGCTAAAAACTGAGTCATATTGGGACTTGAGTAGCTCACTCATTTCCTTGCTGTCATCTGTGTAGGACCCATCTTGTTTAAGTAGGGGCCCAATACTGGACGTTGTTCTCGATTTTGATTTGGCATAGGAGAAGAAATACTTTGGGTTTCTTTCGATTTCATTTATGGCTTTTAGTTCTTCCCGCGATTCCTGACTCCTAAAGGATTCTTTTAGCTTAAGTTCGATGCTTGCTATTTCTCTGACCAGTGTCTCCCTACGCATTTCAGATATATTGACCTCTTTTAGCCGCTCTGTTATTCTTTTCCGTCGCCTGTAAAGGGAGCGCCTGTCTCTTTCTATTTTACATCTACTCCTCCTTTTTCTTAGAGGAATAAGCCTTGTGCATACATCGAGTGCCACCGAGTTAATCTGTTCTAGGCATAAGTTGGGGTCTGTGTTGCTTAGTATATCTTCCCAGCTTATATCGGTTAGGACTTGGTTTACTTGGTCCCACTTTATGTTTTTGTTATTGAAGTTGAATTTGGTGAATGCTCCCTCGTGACTAGTCTCATTTTGTCGGTCTGGGGCTCCACGCATACATGTCTGAACCTCAATTATGTTGTGATCTGAGTATATTGTTTTTGATATGGTGACATTTCTTATCAGATCATCATTGTTAGTGAAGATGAGGTCTAGTGTATTCTCCAGTCTAGTAGGCTCTATTATTTGCTGGTTTAAATTGAATTTTGTGCAGAGATTTAAAAGCTCGTGTGAGTGTGAGTTTTCATCAGAGCTGCCTCCTGGTGTTATTACTGCAACAATATTATTTGCTATATTCCTCCATTTTAGGTGCCTTAAGTTGAAATCCCCCAGGAGCAAGATGTTGGGTGCAGGAGCTGGAAGATTTTCCAGACAGTGGTCAATTTTTAACAGCTGTTCCTGGAATTGCTGGGATGTTGCATCCGGAGGCTTGTAGACTACCACAATGACTAGGTTTTGGTTCTCGACCTTTACTGCTAAAACTTCCACTACATCATTTGAGGCATTAAGCAGTTCTGTGCAAACAAGTGACTCTGCAATGTACAGGCCAACCCCCCCCCCCCTTTTGCCTGTTCACTCTGTCACATCTGTATAGGTTGTAACCTGGGATCCATATTTCGTTGTCCAAGTGATCCTTTATGTGGGTCTCAGTGAAAGCCGCGAACATTGCCTTTGCCTCTGCAAGCAGTCCACGGATGAAAGGTATTTTGTTGTTTGTTGCTGGCTTTAGACCCTGTATATTTGCAAAGAAGAATGTTATCGGACTGGTGGTATTGTTGGTACTGGGGGGGATTTTTTTTCCGGCATTAGTATCTGTATCTGTTGGTTTGGAGTGGAGGCCATCGACTGTGGTTCCACTCCAGGAATGACTGGATTTGGTGTACGATTTCTGCCATTTCCTGCCAGTTTTTTTTCCTTCCTGGCACTAAAAAACCTCTCCCTCTTGAGTGGCTGTGGCTACCCAGGTTTTCCCATGGCCTGGATGTTTTGTATCTTTTTGTCCCCTTTAGATGGTATGCCTGGCAATTTAAGTTATAGCACAGTCTTTCCTGTACTGAAGAGGTACACAGTTCAGGGTGAAAAAGCTTACAGGAAGGGAGTTTGCATTTTCCTGTTGTCATATGTGCATGGCATTTTCTAGGGTGGTCATAGTTGCACGTCCCATCTGTTTTTCCAGATTTCCCATGCCAGCAGATACCAAGTGCATAGTATGTGCACAGGCTTGGTTTCCGCTTGCCTTGGGTTTCTGTGACTGTATTCCCTGTTGGTGCATGTTTCCCTGTCTTACTTCTATCCTCCCTAGCACCAACAATGGAGCTCCCACCAGTTGTTTTTGGTAATATATCCTCACTATTGCTATTGGAGTCCTCTTGTTTGCTATTTCCTGCGGTATTTCTAGTTTGCAATATTGGTTTTATCTTATCTTTGACTACACTTGTTTCCCTACTATGGCTCCTGTCCCCTATGAGGTCACTTATATGTATTCCTTCCTGCGTATAATTCCCGACTACCTGGACAAAATCTCCAGCTTCACCATTACTGTCTCCCAGGACAGCATCTCCAGCTTCACCATTTCTGTCTCCCAGGACAGCACCTCCAGCTTCACCATTACTGTCTCCCAGGACAGCACCTCCAGCTTCACCATTACTGTCTCCCAGGACAGCACCTCCAGCTTCACCATTACTGTCTCCCAGGACAGCACTATCAGCCCCACATTTACTGACTACCAGGACATCACCTCCAGCCTTACAGTTTGTGACTACATGGCCAGTATCAAGGGCAGTACCATTCAGCCCAGACTTTTTATGTTCCCATCTGTTGTAGAAAGCTTCCAGGTTTTCTATGAAAGCAGCTTTGATGTTGTCCTCTTTTAATACCCTTGTGATTTTAGTCCACAGATTTTCCTCATTTGGGCATACCCAAAAACACTTCTCTGTTTTAATACTGCTTGTAGCTAGTTCTTGGATATCTGCACAAGGGGCGTGACACCAATTTCCACAAAAATGACAATTTATCCATGTGGAAGCCCGTTTGTTTGACTGACCACAGACTACACACAGCTTCATAATGATTTGAATGGTTGATTTACTGCAATTCTACTAGCAACCTCTTGAATATTCTATTAATAACCTTAAATGAAGCTCTAGCTATTTGTATTTCTGTTTCTAACTGTTTTTGTATATTGGACAGCTTACCGTCACGTTCCTGATTTTTAATGTTTGTGTTTATAAGGGCGCCTACAACCCCATCCGTTTACAGTCTGCTTTATTGTCCAACGAAACCGTTTGAAACCAGTCAAGGGTTCGGACCATCAAGGGTTCGGACCAGTCAAGGGTTCGGACCAGTCAAGGGTTCGGACCAGTCAAGGGTTCGGACCAGTCAAGGGTTCGGACCAGTCGATCTGATCTGATCAGTGGGTCACTTATTTAAAACATACTGGTCGGTGATTTGAGCTAACACATGAAGGATCTACTGGAAATTATCTACCCGAGTAATATGTGATTTGACTGATACAAAAGTATAACTTGCGTGTTGAAGAAATCGGTGACTGCTGGCAACTCCTACAGTGACGAACGGTCGACCTCAACCCTTGTTTATCAATCGCTGTATCTAGCTTTTGTATTTTTTTTTTTTTTTTTTCCGTCTCCACCACAATAAATGCTATATTATCACTATAGTTGACTGGTGGAAATTTTGGAGGAAGGACGCTTTTTCTGTAGTAATAATTGCTTCTCGTAGTGTATATTGCGACCGCTGGTAACTACAGGTTATATGAAATTCACAGTATACGTCTGGTATTTCAAGAAAAAAGAGACTAATGAAAGTCACTCCACTCCACTAAGTACCATTATAATACTGGTTAGTTGCTACTACAACACTGTATTCTGCTCTTCACTGGTATCACTAGATTATATGCGAGTACCCTAGCAAGCCAGGAAGATTATTAAAAACAGCTGACCTGTGGTAAGTTTCTGGCGACTTCTGGCACCTGCCTCTATAGGCTTATCACTTCATTTTCAAATTCACCTGTTTTCAAATGACACTTTAGCCTTTATCATCAATATACTAGGGAGCCACTGTAGTATACACTATACACTATGTATACTCAATGTTATCAGGGAGACTTTCTTTCCTCTGACACGAAAAGTTCAATTATTATTATTTTTTCCACACGGGACACAGGCCTATGATTCCCCTCTGGCAGTAAACTCTGCTAGGTAGTGCACACTAATTCTCCTTTTTTGACTCAGTATATAATGTTTTCCGCCCAAGATTGGTTCCAGGCGCTAGAGGGATGTATCGTATAGGATTGATGACACAAATTAAAGTTCTAGCGACCGTAAGAGCGACCGTGAACCCACACAACAATCTTTGTGTGCCAAATTTCACAATTTGTTTCATTTTTGCACAAGCTTTATTGAGTCCATTTTATCTTTGCCTTATGCCCTTCAGTAATTTCACTGAGAAGATGTCCCAGTCACTTTCGAATGTTCACTTAGTGTATCATGCCAGTCAAAGTCAATATGAATCAGTCCACAGTACCAATATTCCCTTACTGACTGAAAGACAATACCTAGCCTTTGAGCAATGCGTTTGTTCTCACAGCTTGTATCTGAGATTTGTCAAAGTGCTACGAAATGTGAAGTTCAGATTAAGTTCCTATAGATCCTTGAATTACTTATTAACGTAGCCGAGCGGCCAGGCACTAGTAATTCTGTCACTCCCATCTGTGTTCCACCTACACCTTCAGACTTGCAAGATAGTGTTCCATTGCCTAAAGTGTCTGAGGACACTCAGACTGCCTTGAGTGCACAGCCTATCCCTGTAATGACTGCTAGTTTGAGTAGTAGTTTCTCCACAGGTGAATTAGTAAATGAAGTGATAAGCCTATACAGGCAGGTGCCAGAAGTCGCCAGAAACTTACCACAGGTCAGCTGTTTTAATAATCTTCCTCGCCTGCTAGTGTACTCGCAAATAATCAAGTGATAAAAGTGAATAGCAGAATACAGTGCTGTAGTAGCAACTAACCAGTATTATAATGGTACTTAGTGGAGTGGAGTGACTTTCATTAGTTTCCTTTTTCTTGAAATACCAGACGTATACTGTGAATTTCATATAACCTGTAGTTACCAGAGGTCGCAATATACTCAACGAGAAGCAATTATTACTACAGAAAAAGCGTCCTTCCTCCAAAATTTCCACCAGTCAACTATAGTGATAATATAGCATTCATTGTGGTGGAGACGAAAAAAAAAATAGAAAAGCTAGATACAGCGATTGATAAACAAGGGTTGAGGAACGACCGTTCGTCACTGTAGGAGCTGCCAGAAATCACCGGTTTCTTCAACATGCAAGTTATATTTTTGTATCAATCAAATCACATATTACTCGGGTAGATAATTTCCAGTAGATCCTTCATGTGTTAGCTCAAATAACCGACCTGTATGTTTTAAATAAGTGACCCACTGATCAGATCAGATCGACTGGTCCGAACCCTTGACTGGTCCGAACCCTTGACTGGTTTCAACCGGATTCGTTGGACAATAAAGCAGACTGTAAATGGACGGGGTTGTAGCCGCCCTTATCAAACACAAACAATAAATATAAATCAGGAACGTGCACGGTAAGCTGCCCAATATACAAAAACAGTTAGAAACAGAAATACAAATAGCTAGAGCTTCATTTAAGGTTATTAATAGAATATTCTAGAGGTTGCTAGTAGAATTACAGTAAATCAACCATGCAAATCATTATGAAGCTCTGTGTAGTCTGCAGTCAATCAAACAAACGGGCTTCCACATGGATAAATTGTCATTTTTGTGGAAATTGGTGTCACGCCCCTTGTGCAGATATCCAAGAACTAGCTACAAGCAGTATTAAAACAGGGAAGTGTTTTTGGGTATGCCCAAATGAGATAAATCTGTGGACTAAAATCACAAGGGTAATAAAAGAAGATAACATCAAAGCTGCTTTCATAGAAAACCTGGAAGCTTTCTACAACAGATGGGAACATAAAAAGTCTGGGCTGACTGGTACTGCCCTTGATACTGGCCATGTAGTCAGAAACTGTAAGGCTGGAGGTGAAGTCCTGGTAGTCAGTAAATGTGGGGCTGATAGTGCTGTCCTGGGAGACAGTAATGGTGAAGCTGGAGGTGCTGTCCTGGGAGACAGTAATGGTGAAGCTGGAGGTGCTGTCCTGGGAGACAGTAATGGTGAAGCTGGAGATTTTGTCCAGGTAGTCGGGAATTATACGCAGGAAGGAATACATATAAATGACCTCATAGGGGACAGGAGCCATAGTGGGGAAACAAGTGTAGTCAAAGATAAGATAAAACCAATATTGCAAACTAGAAATACAACAGGAAATAGCAAACAAGAGGACTCCACTAGCAATAGTGAGGATATATTACCAAAAACAACTGGTGGGAGCTCCGTTGTTGGTGCTAGGGAGGATAGGAGTAAGACAGGGAAACATGCACCAACAGGGAATACAGTCACAGAAACCCAAGGCAAACGGAAACCAAGCCTGTGCACATACTATGCACTTGGTATCTGCAGACATGGGAAATCTGGAAAAACAGATGGGACGTGCAACTATGACCACCCTAGGAAATGCCATGCCCATATGACAACAGGAAAATGCAAACTCCCTTCCTGTAAGCTTTTTCACCCTGAACTGTGTACCTCTTCAGTACAGGAAAGATTGTGCTATAACTTAAATTGCCAGGCATACCATCTAAAGGGGACAAAAAGATACAAAACATCCAGGCCATGGGAAAACCTGGGTAGCCACAGCCACTCAAGAGGGAGAGGTTTTTTAGTGCCAGGAAGGAAAAAAAACTGGCAGGAAATGGCAGAAATCGTACACCAAATCCAGTCATTCCTGGAGTGGAACCACAGTCGATGGCCTCCACTCCAAACCAACAGATACAGATACTAATGCCGGAAAAAAATCCCCCCCCCAGTACCAACAATACCACCAGTCCGATAACATTCTTCTTTGCAAATATACAGGGTGTAAAGCCAACAACAAACAACAAAATACCTTTCATCCGTGGACTGCTTGCAGAGGCAAAGGCAATGTTCGCAGCTTTCACTGAGACCCACATAAAGGATCACTTGGACAACGAAATATGGATCCCAGGTTACAACCTATACAGATGTGACAGAGTGAACAGGCAAAAGGGGGGGGGTTGGCCTGTACATTGCAGAGTCACTTGTTTGCACAGAACTGCTTAATGCCTCAAATGATGTAGTGGAAGTTTTAGCAGTAAAGGTCGAGAACCAAAACCTAGTCATTGTGGTAGTCTACAAGCCTCCGGATGCAACATCCCAGCAATTCCAGGAACAGCTGTTAAAAATTGACCACTGTCTGGAAAATCTTCCAGCTCCTGCACCCAACATCTTGCTCCTGGGGGATTTCAACTTAAGGCACCTAAAATGGAGGAATATAGCAAATAATATTGTTGCAGTAATAACACCAGGAGGCAGCTCTGATGAAAACTCACACTCACACGAGCTTTTAAATCTTTGCACAAAATTCAATTTAAATCAGCAAATAATAGAGCCTACTAGACTGGAGAATAAACTAGACCTCATCTTCACTAACATTGATGATCTGATAAGAAATGTCACCATATCAAAAACAATATACTCAGATCAAAACATAATTGAGGTTCAGACATGTATGCGTGGAGCCCCAGACCGACATAATGAGACTAGTCACGAGGGAGCATTCACCAAATTCAACTTCAATAACAAAAACATAAAGTGGGACCAAGTAAACCAAGTCCTAACCGATATAAGCTGGGAAGATATACTAAGCAACACAGACCCCAACTTATGCCTAGAACAGATTAACTTGGTGGCACTCGATGTATGCACAAGGCTTATTCCTCTAAGAAAAAGGAGGAGTAGATGTAAAATAGAAAGAGACAGGCGCTCCCTTTACAGGCGACGGAAAAGAATAACAGAGCGGCTAAAAGAGGTCAATATATCTGAAATGCGTAGGGAGACACTGGTCAGAGAAATAGCAAGCATCGAACTTAAGCTAAAGGAATCCTTTAGGAGTCAGGAATCGCGGGAAGAACTAAAAGCCATAAATGAAATCGAAAGAAACCCAAAGTATTTCTTCTCCTATGCCAAATCAAAGTCGAGAACAACGTCCAGTATTGGGACCCTACTTAAACAAGATGGGTCCTACACAGATGACAGCAAGGAAATGAGTGAGCTACTCAAGTCCCAATATGACTCAGTTTTTAGCAAGCCACTAACCAGACTGAGAGTCGAAGATCAAAATGAATTTTTTATGAGAGAGCCACAAAATTTGATTAACACAAGCCTATCCGATGTTATCCTGATGCCAAATGACTTCGAACAGGCGATAAATGACATGCCCATGCACTCTGCCCCAGGGCCAGACTCATGGAACTCTGTGTTCATCAAGAACTGCAAGAAGCCCCTATCACGAGCCTTTTCCATCCTATGGAGAGGGAGCATGGACACGGGGGTCGTCCCACAGTTACTAAAAACAACAGACATAGCCCCACTCCACAAAGGGGGCAGTAAAGCAACAGCAAAGAACTACAGACCAATAGCACTAACATCCCATATCATAAAAATCTTTGAAAGGGTCCTAAGAAGCAAGATCACCACCCATCTAGAAACCCATCAGTTACACAACCCAGGGCAACATGGGTTTAGAACAGGTCGCTCCTGTCTGTCTCAACTATTGGATCACTACGACAAGGTCCTAAATGCAATAGAAGACAAAAAGAATGCAGATGTAATATATACAGACTTTGCAAAAGCCTTCGACAAGTGTGACCATGGCGTAATAGCGCACAAAATGCGTGCTAAAGGAATAACAGGAAAAGTCGGTCGATGGATCTATAATTTCCTCACTAACAGAACACAGAGAGTAGTCGTCAACAGAGTAAAGTCCGAGGCAGCTACGGTGAAAAGCTCTGTTCCACAAGGCACAGTACTCGCTCCCATCTTGTTCCTCATCCTCATATCCGACATAGACAAGGATGTCAGCCACAGCACCGTGTCTTCCTTTGCAGATGACACCCGAATCTGCATGACAGTGTCTTCCATTGCAGACACTGCAAGGCTCCAGGCAGACATCAACCAAATCTTTCAGTGGGCTGCAGAAAACAATATGAAGTTCAACGATGAGAAATTTCAATTACTCAGATATGGTAAACACGAGGAAATTAAATCTTCATCAGAGTACAAAACAAATTCTGGCCACAAAATAGAGCGAAACACCAATGTCAAAGACCTGGGAGTGATCATGTCGGAGGATCTCACCTTCAAGGACCATAACATTGTATCAATCGCATCTGCTAGAAAAATGACAGGATGGATAATGAGAACCTTCAAAACTAGGGAGGCCAAGCCCATGATGACACTCTTCAGGTCACTTGTTCTATCTAGGCTGGAATATTGCTGCACACTAACAGCACCTTTCAAGGCAGGTGAAATTGCTGACCTAGAAAATGTACAGAGAACCTTCACGGCGCGCATAACGGAGATAAAACACCTCAATTACTGGGAGCGCTTGAGGTTCCTAAACCTGTATTCCCTGGAATGCAGGAGGGAGAGATACATGATTATATACACCTGGAAAATCCTAGAGGGACTAGTACCGAACTTGCACACGAAAATCACTCACTACGAAAGCAAAAGACTTGGCAGACGATGCACCATCCCCCCAATGAAAAGCAGGGGTGTCACTAGCACGTTAAGAGACCATACAATAAGTGTCAGGGGCCCGAGACTGTTCAACTGCCTCCCAGCATACATAAGGGGGATTACCAACAGACCCCTGGCGGTCTTCAAGCTGGCACTGGACAAGCACCTAAAGTCGGTTCCTGACCAGCCGGGCTGTGGCTCGTACGTTGGTTTGCGTGCAGCCAGCAGCAACAGCCTGGTTGATCAGGCTCTGATCCACCAGGAGGCCTGGTCACAGACCGGGCCGCGGGGGCGTTGACCCCCGGAACTCTCTCCAGGTAAACTCCAGGTAAACAGGGGATGCCTTGTCAGAAAACGATTACTTGAAACTAGTAATGCCATCTCTTGTTGATGTGACATGCTGCCTGCAGAAAGACGTCTCTGTTACAGCTAGTGCTCTCACTAGAGTGTCTGTTGTTGTTCCTAATGTTCCAGATGGTGATTCCATCCTAGTTGACAGTAATCAGTGCATTGTAAGAAGTTATTTCTCGAGTAACTTTCTCATGTTGTTAACGTTTGTAAGTGTAGTTTCTTTATAGCTGATACCTCGTGTCACTGTGTGCGACTCAGATTGAATATCAGCATTGTTGACCGTGTTCATTTATTTTCTCCTGTGCTTGCAGTTTGAGATAGTAGATTCGTTCTCCCTTGCTCATATTGTGTGTTATAGCGTTAATTTTTTCAACCGGGGAGAGTCATCCACTCCACCGAGTTTGTTCATTCCTCCAGTAAGAAAGAACTGATCCCATGTGGTCTGGTGTGATTCGATTCCTGCTCCAGGAAGATCTTATTCTTACTGTGAAGCCACCAGCACCCATTAGTGACTTTGTAATAAGCCAAGAATTACTGTATCGAACAGCCGAGTTGGGTACTCAAAGTAGAAGAGTTTACCAGTTAGTAATTCCACAGTCACTAGTGAATGTAGCTCTACAGCTTGTTCATGATGCACCAGGTGTTGCACACCCTGGTATTGATCGTTCTGTGAAACAAGCCAGAATGAAATACTTTTGGCCACATATGGCAACTGACATTTCCGAGTATGTTAAGAAATGTAGTGTATGTATGCAAGATAAAGGAAATGTCAATGGTCCTAATCCAATCCAAGTGTACTCAACCACTAGCAAACCATGGGAAAGAGTTGCCCTTGACTTGTTAACCAATTTTAAATGTTCCCTCCAAGGCAACAAACATCTGTGTGTTATGGTAGACCATTTCACCAGATATTGTGAGTTAGTTCCTATTGCAGATAAGACTGCAGAGACAGTAGCTAAAGCATTTAAAGAATGCATTATCTGCAGGCATACCACCCCTAAGTCCTTAGTAAGAGATAATGGAGGTGAATTCTGTAATGAGATTCTTGAAAATTTGTGTACTTTATACAAGATCTCTAAATCCACCATTGTTCCTCATCATCCTGCCAGCAATGGGTTAGCCGAAAGAACCAATAAGAAAGTACTTGATGTCCTGAGAGCCACTATCAACCCCAATAGTGAAACTTGGGATGAAGTCATACCAGATGTCCAATGTGCCATAAATTCTGCTTACAATGCTTCCATAGGTGATACTCCACATTATGCATTGTATGGTGTAGACAAGCGTTTACCCTATGAGTTGTTATATTCCACTCCGAAACCTAATTACGACCCTGATGATTTCGTAGCAACTCGTACCAGCATGGCTCAGAGTGTTTTTAGAAGAATCCGTGAAACACTTCACAAATCAGCAGCAGTATTTACTAGAGTAACTAATAGCCGTGCTCAGCCATCAAAAGTCAAAGTAGGTTCAAGAGTAATGCTGACAAATTTCAACAAAACATCCGCAATGCCTAAGCTCGATCAAAAGTTTGTTGGACCTTATCGAGTTGTAGAACATATCTCTGGTAATAAGTATAAGGTTAGAGAAATTAGTACTGGTAAGTACAAAGAATCGCATTTAGATCATATGAAATTAGTATGCGATGTTGATGATATTGCTACCCAGACTAATGTGACAGATGCTGAAAATCCTCTTGACTCTGTACCCTCTACCTCAGATACTCAGTCAGATAACCAACCTGAATGTCGTTACTCCTTGTGTACTCGGCAAGTAATGAGAAACCCACAAGTATCTTTTGTAGATACTCGTTCAGATCTCCCTCAGTCAAGGCATGTGTTAGCCATTGCAGAGGAATTCGATCCTTCCAGAGATGATAACCATTCTGCATATGTAAACCTCACCCTTGCAGAATTGGGTTTAAATGTACATAGTCTGTATAACTAGATGTCCGAGATGAAGTAAATTGTCAACTGTTTGTTATTAACTGATTAGTTTTTCAGAATTTTTTTTTTCTCGTATTCACGTTCCCTCCGTATTCTGAGAATTTGACAGTAATGATCTGAGTGCACCAGATACCTTTGCTGTTAATTTCACCTTGTATATATATATATTTATTCTTCCTCAGAATCCGTAGAGTGCATGAATACAAATTGATCGATCAATTCCATCCATATTGTACAATGATTTGTTCTTATAGTTTGTAATGCATTACGTTAAAAGTGATTACGTTAACACCCATTACGTAAAACTCATTTTGTTAACAACCATTATGATACAATCCATTAATTCTAAGTTATATATGAATTTGTTATTGTATAGAATCAGCCCAGAACCACCTGCCTGTTCAGCCTATAGATAGTAGTGTATGTCGAGACGACATACATAACATGACCGAGCTGTCAGCATAGTTGTTAATCCCTGTGTTATATAGCATAGCATATAGTATCATCCATGTGCTTTAGATAGGAGATCCCTTTTAGGCCTGTGACTTTGTGTGACATCACGGGATGTGCATGTGCATGGTCGTACCTCTGCCTCCCTCTCAGTCGGTGTAGACATCCAGGCGAAGACAGGCAGAGGCTGGGCTCCGTTTCCCATCATCATAGTCTGACAATATATATCGTTACCATCCAACAAGTGTGTCTACCTTCAACCCTCGATATCTCCATTTAAGAACCCCTACGATAAAGATGTGAAGGTAGGAAATCGATTCTCTCTTCTCCAGGACGAATGCACTGATTCCCCTGCTAATCAAGATAAGAATATTTTAATAGTAGGAGATTCTCAGGTAAGATATATTGACTGTGCTTTTTGTAACAGAGACAGAAAGGTCAGACAGAGGGTGTGCCTTCCTGGAGCTGGTGTTGGTGACATACTCAGCAGGTTGAATAATATTATGTCAGGTAATGGGAACAAGCCCATTATTTGTCTTAGTGCTGGGTAATGACATTGGGAAGGGCAGAAGAAAGGAGCTGCTGGATAAGTACAGGTCAGCCATAGAAGTAGTTAGGTCTAAGGGAGGGATCCCAGTCACATGTAGCATCTTGCCTAGAAGGGGAGTGGGCAATGAATAGATGTCTAGGGCAATTGGTATAAATTGCTGGAGTTTACCTGGAGTTTACCTGGAGAGAGTTTCGGGGGTCAACGCCCCCGCGGCCCGGTCTGTGACCAGGCCTCCTGGTGGATCAGCGCCTGATCAACCAGGCTGTTGCTGCTGGCTGCACGCAAACCAACGTACGAGCCACAGCCCGGCTGATCAGGAACTGCCTTTAGGTGCTTGTCCAGTGCCAGCTTGAAGACTGCCAGGGGTCTGTTTGTAATCCCCCTTATGTGTGCTGGGAGGCAGTTGAACAGTCTCGGTCCCCTGACACTTATTGTATGGTCTCTTAACGTGCTAGTGACACCCCTGCTTTTCATTGGGGGGATGGTGCATCGTCTGCCAAGTCTTTTGCTTTCGTAGTGAGTGATTTTCGTGTGCAAGTTCGGTACTAGTCCCTCTAGGATTTTCCAGGTGTATATAATCATGTATCTCTCCCTCCTGCGTTCCAGGGAATACAGGTTTAGAAACCTCAAGCGCTCCCAGTAAGTGAGGTGTTTTATCTCCGTTATGCGCGCCGTGAAAGTTCTCTGTACATTTTCTAGGTCGGCAATTTCACCTGCCTTGAAAGGTGCTGTTAGAGTGCAGCAATATTCCAGCCTAGATAGAACAAGTGACCTGAAGAGTGTCATCATGGGCTTGGCCTCCCTAGTTTTGAAGGTTCTCATTATCCATCCTGTCATTTTTCTAGCAGATGCGATTGATACAATGTTATGGTCCTTGAAGGTGAGATCCTCCGACATAATCACTCCCAGGTCTTTGACGTTGGTGTTTCGCTCTATTTTGTGGCCAGAATTTGTTTTGTACTCTGATGAAGATTTAATTTCCTCATGTTTACCATATCTGAGTAATTGAAATTTCTCATCGTTGAACTTCATATTGTTTTCTGCAGCCCACTGAAAGATTTGGTTGATGTCCGCCTGGAGCCTTGCAGTGTCTGCAATGGAAGACACTGTCATGCAGATTCGGGTGTCATCTGCAAAGGAAGACACGGTGCTGTGGCTGACATCCTTGTCTATGTCGGATATGAGGATGAGGAACAAGATGGGAGCTAGTACTGTGCCTTGTGGAACAGAGCTTTTCACCGTAGCTGCCTCGGACTTTACTCTGTTGACGACTACTCTCTGTGTTCTGTTAGTGAGGAAATTATAGATCCATCGACCAACTTTTCCTGTTATTCCTTTAGCGCGCATTTTGTGCGCTATTACGCCATGGTCACACTTGTCGAAGGCTTTTGCAAAGTCTGTATATATTACATCTGCATTCTTTTTGTCTTCTAGTGCATTTAGGACCTTGTCGTAGTGATCCAGTAGTTGAGACAGACAGGAGCGACCTGTTCTAAACCCATGTTGCCCTGGGTTGTGTAACTGATGGGTTTCTAGATGGGTGGTGATCTTGCTTCTTTGGACCCTTTCAAAGATTTTTATGATATGGGATGTTAGTGCTATTGGTCTGTAGTTCTTTGCTGTTGCTTTACTGCCCCCTTTGTGGAGTGGGGCTATGTCTGTTGTTTTTAGTAACTGAGGGACGACCCCCGTGTCCATGCTCCCTCTCCATAGGATGGAAAAGGCTCGTGATAGGGGCTTCTTGCAGTTCTTGATGAACACAGAGTTCCATGAGTCTGGCCCTGGGGCAGAGTGCATGGGCATGTCATTTATCGCCTGTTCGAAGTCATTTGGCGTCAGGATAACATCGGATAGGCTTGTGTTAATCAAATTTTGTGGCTCTCTCATAAAAAATTCATTTTGATCTTCGACTCTCAGTCTGGTTAGCGGCTTGCTAAAAACTGAGTCATATTGGGACTTGAGTAGCTCACTCATTTCCTTGCTGTCATCTGTGTAGGACCCATCTTGTTTAAGTAGGGGCCCAATACTGGACGTTGTTCTCGATTTTGATTTGGCATAGGAGAAGAAATACTTTGGGTTTCTTTCGATTTCATTTATGGCTTTTAGTTCTTCCCGCGATTCCTGACTCCTAAAGGATTCTTTTAGCTTAAGTTCGATGCTTGCTATTTCTCTGACCAGTGTCTCCCTGCGCATTTCTGATATATTGACCTCTTTTAGCCGCTCTGTTATTCTTTTCCGTCGCCTGTAAAGGGAGCGCCTGTCTCTTTCTATTTTACATCTACTCCTCCTTTTTCTTAGAGGAATAAGCCTTGTGCATACATCGAGTGCCACCGAGTTAATCTGTTCTAGGCATAAGTTTGGGTCTGTGTTGCTTAGTATATCTTCCCAGCTTATATCGGTTAGGACTTGGTTTACTTGGTCCCACTTTATGTTTTTGTTATTGAAGTTGAATTTGGTGAATGCTCCCTCGTGACTAGTCTCATTTTGTCGGTCTGAGGCTCCACGCATACATGTCTGAACCTCAATTATGTTGTGATCTGAGTATATTGTTTTTGATATGGTGACATTTCTTATCAGATCATCATTGTTAGTGAAGATGAGGTCTAGTGTATTCTCCAGTCTAGTAGGCTCTATTATTTGCTGGTTTAAATTGAATTTTGTGCAGAGATTTAAAAGCTCGTGTGAGTGTGAGTTTTCATCAGAGCTGCCTCCTGGTGTTATTACTGCAACAATATTATTTGCTATATTCCTCCATTTTAGGTGCCTTAAGTTGAAATCCCCCAGGAGCAAGATGTTGGGTGCAGGAGCTGGAAGATTTTCCAGACAGTGGTCAATTTTTAACAGCTGTTCCTGGAATTGCTGGGATGTTGCATCCGGAGGCTTGTAGACTACCACAATGACTAGGTTTTGGTTCTCGACCTTTACTGCTAAAACTTCCACTACGTCATTTGAGGCATTAAGCAGTTCTGTGCAAGGAACTTGCAATCCGATTCATAAATAACTGGGACCTATTCTTTGGCAAATGTGATATGTATGCAAGGGATGGGGTTCATCTCTCTGGGGATGGAGTGGTTGCATTAGCCAATTCGATTGAGAGGGTAATTGATGACTTGTCTAGGAATTTAAACTGATAGATTATAGAGGTATGGGTATTTGTGGGAAACAATCAGGCTGCAGTATTAGGGTTAAAAACAGCAGTTATTACCGGGATACCTCAGGGATATGTTTAAAAGACAATATTCAAAATAAAGATGTTAGTAATGGCAAATCAAAGGATCAACAAAGGGAGATAGTAGAGGGAAACGAGTGACTAACTCCCTTAAGGTTTACTATACACACAGAAGGAGTCTAAGAAATAAGATAGATGAGCTAAGATTACTTGCAAGTGTAGGTAATATAGATATTATTGGTATAACAGAGACCTGGTTCAACCTGATAGAGAAATGCCTTCTGAATGCAATGTACAGGGTTATAAACTATTCCACAATGATAGGGTCAACAGGAAGGGTGGTGAAGTGACACTGTATGGCAGAGAAAAATTGAATTGTTGTCTTGGACATGATATAAGATTAGAAACGACGAACACAGAATCTGTTTGGCTACAGTTTCTCGAGGATCGTGACAAATTAATTTTGAGTGTGATTTATAGGCCCCCAAACCTTGATAGGGAGGGCGGTAAGCTGTTATGGGACAAAATTCATAAGGCATCTAGATATGAAAATGTTGTGATAATCGGAGATTTTAACTTTAGACAAATTGATTGCAACAAGATGACATGAAATCTTGAGTCTAGTGACTTTCTTGATACGGTTGAGGATTACTTTTCAGAACAGATTGTGACAGAACCAACTAGAAGAAACAACTTGCTTGACTTGGTTCTTGCCAACAAAGAGTCACTAATTAATAATCTTAGGTTAATGATGAACTTGGGGAAAAAGATCACAAATCACTTAATTTCAGTATATCATGGAATTACCCAGATAACTGCCCGGTGGTCTGGTGGCTAAAGCTCCCGCTTCACACACGGAGGGCCCGGGTTCGATTCCCGGTGGGTGGAAACATATCAACACGTTTCCTTACACCTGTTGTCCTGTTCACCTAGCAGCAAATAGGTACCTGGGTGTTAGTCGACTGGTGTGGGTAGCATCCTGGGGGACAAGATTAAGGACCCCAATGGAAATAAGTTAGACAGTCCTCGATGACACACTGACTTTCTTGGGTTATCCTGGGTGGCTAACCCTCTGGGGTTAAAAATCCGAACGAAATCTTATCTCTTATCTTATCTTAAATTGCTGTCCCAGATTTTCGCCTGGTCGACTTCATGGGGCTGAAAAATTACCTGGGTGGGCTAAATTGGGATGTCATGACTATGGGTCAGGTAGCTGATCTTGGTTCCCAGTATGACTTTTCAGCGCATAGTTCTAACTGCCCAGACAACTTTTTTTCTGATTAGGGAAATTAGATCTAACAAAAATGATCCCAAATGGATGAGGATGAGCAGTTAAGAAATCAATATATTCAATTAAAGAGAGAAATAAAGAAAGGAATAAGAAAAGCAAAAAGGGATTATGAGGCTAGGGTAGCAAGGGATTCAAAGACCAACCCAAAAGGGTTCTTTCAGGTATACAGAAGTAAGATTAGGGATAAGATTGGCTCACTTAAGAGTAACTCTGGTCAGATCACTGAGAGTGATAAGGATATGTGTGAAATTTTCAATACTTCCTCTCACTTAAGACTAACTCTGGTCAGATCACTGACAGTGATAAGGTTATATGTGAAATTCTAAATACCTATGTGAAAATTTGTCTGGACTGCCTCCATGTGAGTTGTCTATCCTGGCAGACTCTGTTGACACCGAGCTCTGAAGTCGGTATCTCAGCCTCACAAGTGGCTTATAGGACAGATTTCCATAAATGACTGATGTTGCAAGAAGTCTCGCCTTCATGCACGTATAAAGGACTAACTTACTTGGTGTTGGAGAATGTGTCTCGGTCTTCAACCTCCCTAAGCTTTAGTCCCTCTGAACTTCCCCTCAGAACCACATGCAACCGGGTGCCTTAATTCCTGCAATAATCAATCATTATTTGTGACCTGCCTGCACCTCAGAAATTCCTATTTCTAAGGGGGTGTGAATCCCTTAGACTACTATGCAGAAAGTGACACTAGCTTCTAGGCTGACAAGAGATGCCGGTGCGTACTGGTCATGAACTGCCGGCTGCACAAAGGGCCAACAGCGCGACTCACCCACAATTTTCCCCAGACACTGGCCAGGATCCTAAGAAAAAGTGGAGGTCTTGTCTTACTGTATTGTATAGGCCTGATGGAGGATGTCATCTACGGTACATCGAGGTGCCTCCACCAGAATTCCTCAGGTCTAGTATGTGAAGACACGTGGGGGCACCACCTGCTGATCACGGCACTTGTTGCTCAAATTGTGTCTAGTCTTAGAAGGAAGCTCTGGCGTCTTCAAGACCCACGCCTCGTCGTTCAAACTTGGGCTGCCAGTTCTCCCTAGCTAACATAACCAAGTGTTTGCCTGCATTCGGCCTATTACTATCTATGTTAAGGTCTTAGGTCTACATGGTTATCTACAATTGCCACAATAATCCTAATATTAGTGTACTAACAGTATAAACTACCTACTTCTTCTCTGAAGAGTAAATCTATCAATTAAGAAGTACCTTCCAACCACCTTCGCAAACCCGGGTGAGTGTGTGTGTGTGTGTTTTGGGTGGGTGTAAGGGCACCCAAAATGTGTGTTTTCCCCCGTTGGGACTTCTAGGACCGAATAAGTTCCAACAACCTACTTCCTTTCAGTTTTCACCCAGGAAAATACCTGCAATATTCTTGAAATAATAGATTATGTACAACAGGACGATAATAAACTATGCACAATTGCAGTAACTAGTGACATGATACTCAGACAAATTGAGAAACTGAAACCTAACAAATCCCCAGGCCCTGATGAACTGATTGCAAGGGTGTTAAAGGAATGTAAAGAGGAACTTAGCATACCTTTGGCTAATCTTTTTAACATATCACTACAAACTGGCATAGTGCCTGATAAGTGGAGAATGGCAAATGTAATACCTATTTACAAGGCAGGTGACAGGTTCTTGGCTTCGAACTATAGACCAATAAGCCTTACCTCCATAATGGGAAAATTTATGAAATCAATAATTGCCGAAGCAATTCATAGCCATCTTGATAGGCACAGATTGATTAATGAATCTCAACACGGTTTTACAAAGGGGCATTCCTGTCTTACGAATTTGCTAACTTTTTTCACTAAGGTGTTTAAGGAGGTAGATCACGGTAACGAAAATGATATTGTGTATATGGACTTCAGTAAGGCTTTCGTTAGCATTCCACATCAAAGGCTATTAAGAAAACTTAAGGCACACAGAATATGAGGAGAAATTTTTACCTGGGTAGAGGCATGGCTGACAAATAGGTAGCAGAGAGTTTGCATAAATGGGGAGAAATCAGAATGGGGGCACATCACAAGAGGTGTTCCACAGGGGTCAGTAATGGGCCCGTTGTTGTTCACAATTCACATAAACGACATAGATGATGGAATAAATAGCGACATAAGTAAATTTGCTGATGACACCAAAATAGGCCATCCAATTCATTCTAATGAGGACACTAGATCACTCCAGGATGATTTGAATAGACTGATGAAATGGTCAGAGAAGTGGCAGATGCAGTTTAATATAGACAAACGAAAAGTTCTGAATGTTGGACAGGAAAATAACCATGTGACATATAAACTAATGTAGATCTTAACACTACTGATTGCGAAAAGGTTTTAAGAGTTCTGGTTAGCAGTAATCAAAAACCAAGACAACAGTGCATTAGTGTTTGCAATAAAGCTAACAGAATTCTTGGCTTCATATCTAGAAGTATAAATAATAGAAGTCCTCAGGTTGTTCATCAGCTCTGTATATTCTTGGTTAGGCCTCTTTTAGAGTATGCTGCTCAGTTCTCATCACTTTATTACAGAATGGATATAAATGCTGTGAAAAATGTACAGAGGAGGATGACAAAGATGATTCCATGTATCAGAAATCTTCCCTATGGGGATAGACTGAGGCCCTGAATCTGCTCTCTCTCGAAAGGTGTAGAATTAGCGGGATATGACTGATGTGTATAAATGGAAAACAAGAATAAATAAAGCGGATGTAAATAGAGTGCCGAAAATTTCCAGCCAAGACAGGACTTGCAGCAATGGTTTCAATTTGGAAAAATTCAGATTCAAGAATGATATAGGAAAGCAATGGTTTGGTAATAGAGTTGTGGATGAATGGAACAAACTCCCCAGTTCAGTTATTGAGGCTAAAACGTTGTGTAGTTTTAAAAATAAGTTAGATAAATACATGAGTGGGTGTGGGTGGGTGTGAGTTGGTCCTGACTAGCTTGTGCTGCTGGGTCTGATGCCGTGCTCCTTCCTTAAGTGGAAGTGACCTGACTAGGTGGGTCATTGATATAATCTGGGGAAGCACATGGACCTGCTTGTCATGGGTCAGTGGGCCTGCTGTGATGTCTCTTCTTTCTTGTGTCCTTATTGTCTTATGAGTGCGTGTGGGTGGGTGTGAAATGGACTTGACAAGCTACTAGGTCGGACGCAGTGCTAATCCCTTAAGTGACGTGTCTGACCCCACTAGGTCAAGGCATTGGCTTAAGCCGGTGGGGAGTATTGGAGCTGCGTGGACCAGGAGACCTGTTGCAGTGTTCCTTATTTCTTATGATCTTTTGTTCTTATGAGGGCAAATATTCTATTAGTGGGATGGATCTGTGAAGGACCTGCCTAGCATGGGCCAACAAGCCTGCTGCAGTGTTCCTCCTTTCTTATGTTCTTATGAACACATCCATGGGGACACCTTCAGGGGCCACTAGGGCAATTAAGGAAATTAATTTTTGCTTGTTTGTTTTCTGTCTAATTTCCTCCAGTTTTGGTGCACAAGACGAAGTATTTTCTCTACATACTGTAAATATTTGTCAATAAGATACCTCAAACAACAACTGAGAAAAGACTGATTTACTGAAAAATGTTGCTTCTCCTATATGGGACGACGTAAGGTTGTTTGGACACTTGGTGCCGAGAGAACAATGCTAATACGAATTTTGAATAAATTCCTTTCCTCTAAATATCTTATCTTTATTTCACAAAAAATAAAGTTTTTTAGTACTTGGAATGTTGCAAAAAATATTTCCTTTACTCCCACATAAATCCCAAAATATTTGAAATATTTCCAAAAAATTTTTTATTGGAAATTAGAGAAATCATTATTTTACACTTTCTGTGAATATTATTCCACTTAATTAAGTAATAAAGGAGAAGTAAACCGAAATAAGTGAATAAGTTACTTCCCAGATATTGGCCTGGTGCGTCGGCCGGCCCGCTGTCTCGAATTTTTGTTTTCTCGAAAATCGCGTTTGTTTGGGAGGTTTTCTTAGTAAACTGATGTTCTAGTGCAGTTATCCTCTTCAACACACCCTTTTCTATCACTGAGGACCAAAGAATACGACATGGAGGTGAGGAGTAACTATTGTCAATCGAATATTGCTGGTTGACTCTCGCCAAATTATGGCCTATTTTATTCAGTCTAGAGTATATAACATGTTTGTATGTTATTTATAGTGTTTATTATATTATGTTAGATCAATTCTGATAGATAAATAAGCCGTAGAGTTGATAGAAACGTAATAATGAAGTGATCCAGCATGGCCGTATGGGACGGCTGAGCTGGATGGCCCTTATACCCCACTCAAACATGAACAGCATTCTCTCTGGTCGGCGATGGATTCTTGGTAGGCATATATTTAATTTATAGATTTATTCTTCAGGGAAGGAGTAGGTAGTTTTACTGTTAGTATATTAATATTAGTTTACTAAGGTATCTGTAGATAATAATAATGTAGACCTAAGACCTTATCATAGGTAGTAATAGGCCGATAATGTAGGCAAACACTAGGTTAAGTTAGCTAGGGAGAACTGGGAGCCCTAGCTTGATTGAGGAGGCGTGGGTCTAAAAGACTATAGCACCCTCTGTAGACAGACAACATCTGACAACACGTGCCGTGATCAGCAGACGGCGGCCCCATGTGTCTTCACATCTGAGACTTGGGGAAATCTGGTAGAGGCACCTCGATGTACCGTAGATGACCTCCTCCATCAGGCCCATACAGTAAGACAAAACCTCCACTTTCTCTTAGGATTTCTGGCCAGTGTCTGGGAAAAAATTGTGAGTTTTAACTGTGGGCCCGGTTGCACCAGGTTGAGCATGCCCAGTAAGTACCAGTGTCTCAGAGCAGTTTGGAAGCTAGTGTCTGAGTCTGCATAGTTATAATAGGGGATACATACCCTCTTGGATATAGGAATTTCTGAGGAGCAGGCAGAACACTAATTAAGATTGAATATTGCAGGAATTTGCTTCCGGTTGCACGTGGTTTCTGAGGGGAAGTCCAAAGGGGCTAATTCTAAGCTAGGGAAGTGAAGATCAGGATATACTACAACACCAAGTAAGTTAGTCCTTTATACGTGCATGCAGACGAGTTTTCTTGTAATACCAATCATTTGTGAAAATCTGTCCTATAAGCCACTTGTGAGGCTGAGGTACCAACCTCAGAGCTCGGTGTCAACAGAGTTTGCTAGGGTAGGCGACTCACTTGGAGGCAGCCCACACAAATTTTCACAAAAAGTGGTCCTTCAAGAACCATGATGTGGAATAGCTAGGTTAAGCTATCATAGCTAGGCCACAGTTAGGAACCAGTTTAACAGAGTTAGGTTAAGCTATCATACCTAGGCCACAGTTAGGAACCAGTTTAACAGATTTAGGTTAAGCTATCATACCTAGGCCACGGTTAGGAACCAGTTTAACAAAGTTAGGTTAAGTTAGCACACCTAGGCCCCAGAGTTACACAGGCTAGGCCAAGCTGACTATACACAGAAGTTGTTATTTGCAGTAATTTACAGGCAGGCCAGGTAGGCTAGAGAAGCTTGTGAATTTAATTATTTACAGTGATTACAAGTAATCCAGAGTAGGAGACTTGTGGGTTAATTATTTACAGTGGATTTGCAAGGTAGCCACAGTTAGGCTAGGCTTGTGCAATATTTACAAAGTTATAGTAGCTAGGACAGATTTAACCTAGTTATTATTTACAGGGAGTTATAAAGCCAGGTTTAAACTATAGCACACTAGCTAGGTTAGGATTTACCTTATCCAACCATCCACGCTAGACTGAGTAAGCTGGGCACAGTTAGGCCAAGCTGTTTACATACATTATTCATTTACTGTTCACAAGTTGAATTGGTGAATTTATTTGTGTTAACCAAGTGATTTAATTTGTATACTGCACTTTTATTGTGTGATTTTCATTGTCTTTGATTCATGTTAATGTGGGATTTGTGAATTATACCTGAGACTAGGTTAAGTCCTGTAATTATTTGCTGGCATTGTACAGTTAAGTGCTAGGTTAAGCTTTCACATCGATACACATTTTGATTGGGATTTGAGAGCTAACAGTGTACATTTTTTATTCAGAGTAGAATCAATATAATAAAGGGAATTGTTAAGCTTGTTGAGAAGCCTTGAGACTCGTTCATTCTCACCTAATACCGTTCGTGCTGTGAGGTGGGCTAATTGAAGTACAAATTAGTACTGTGATCTTAACTAAACTGCAACTATGGTAGGTGAAGATGCAGTAACAGCTGTCCCAGCTCTAAGTCAATTAAAGCGGTCTATGGGAGCCTATAAGGGGCGCCTGAGCAAAGCATGTGAGGAGTGTCGTACGGTCAGGCAAGATCCAGACGTAGACTGGGAGGAACTAGAGAGTTGCCTGAAACTTTTGGAGGAAAGACTGGAGGCCTTTGAGAGATCATTTATCCTTTATGAGACAGAGGCCTATACTACAGGTGAGTCTGATTATACAGTCGAAGTAGCACGGACAGACTATGACGAACGAAGGGCAGAGTGTAAAGCAGAAATGAGACTCTGCAGGCAGTTAATAAAGACTTTGAAGGCCGGTACAGCAGGGGCAGCAAATGTTTCAAGGAACACGAACAACAGCACGCCTGTTAATGTGCTGCCCAGATTGCCCCAGTTAAATTTACCAACGTTCGACGGAACCTTAACAGAGTACATTGCTTTCTGGGATCAGTTTAAAGCCCAGATAGATGACAGAGATGATTTGTCAGATGCCGTCAAGTTACAATATTTACATTCACAGCTCAAGGGTAAAGCCTTGGACTTGGTCTGGCATTACCAAACCACCGACACCAATTACCAACATGCCAAAGACCAATTAAAGGACACGTTTGGCAACACTGAGGAGATAAAGGTAGCTATACTTTATCGGTTGCTCGATCTAGAGGCTTGCAAACATGACCGTCAAAGCCTAGAGAAGTTCTGTATTGAAATTATGAGCTTGACAAATAGTCTTAAAGATTTACATGATTGGGGTAAGTCAGAATGGTTCATCAGTCAGGTGATTCAGAGGAAACTGGCTGGCACTACAGTGCATGAGCTGCACTTAAAATATCGGACGAACCGGTTCACAATACAACAGATAGTTGAGGGGTTGGGAGATCTCGTGTCTCACCTGAGCATAGGTCGGGGGGAGAAATTGCCGACCAAGGTGGAGTCGATCAACCCCTCCAGATACTCGAGAGATAAAGCTAAACCACCTCCTACTAGGGTTGGCTCATATTATGCCCAGGACAAGTCCTCCACCCCCAGAGCCAAGGGAGAAGTCATTCCAGCGGCCAGTAAGAGACGGTGCGTGTTTTGTGAAGAAGAACATGCTAGTTCGGGGTGTTCAAGCTTCACCACCTATAACCAAAGGGTTCAACGACTAAGGGAGTTGAGACTTTGTTTCAAGTGTTGTGGAGAACATTTTGACAGGGACTGTAATGCCCAACTCAGGGAGTGTCGGGGCTGCTGGAAGGGTAAGCACCACAGTGCACTGTGTCCTAATGACGCCAGATTAGCACAAGTTAAGGAGAGCAAACCGCGAGAAAGGGCGGAGAGCAAGAACAAGTCTGAAGTAGTGATGAGTGTGGCGAGTACGGCACCGAGAATTTGTTCTGGTGAGCAGTTTCAAGGTTCGGTGGCCTTGCCCACCATAATGGCGGTGGTTGCGAACGGGAAGAATTCTGAAATGACCCGTTTGTTCTTCGACAGTGGGGCACAGAGATCCTTCATAGTGGAGAGTCTAGCAACTAGATTGAAGCTGGAGACAGTTGGTAAAGTTGACATGAAGGTGCAAGGGTTTGGTGGGGAAGTCCCATGCAGGTATTATCCAGTAGTCAATGTGACGGTCAAGTTAGCCGGGCATCGACGGGAAATTTCAGCCTTGATAGTAAAGAGGCTGCCCAATATCATTACCACTAAGGGACTGGCTGCAGCAGTCAAACGTTTGAGGGAGTTGGGTGTGAAGCTAGCGGAACCAGACATTGCTACAGACAACGTTAGTAATGTAGGAATCTTGGTAGGAGGGGATTACATAGACGAGTTCATGTCTACGAGAAGGGTTATCAAGGAGGGTGTTGGACTGTACAGGACTCCAGCGGGGTACATCGTAGGAGGCAGAGTACCAGCTCACTTCCCTGCGACCCCGGGAAAGGAGGGCTCTGGTATTACAGCGACTGAGGCTGTACTGGTGATGCGGATTGGTGTGCACGAAGGTCTGTCAGAGACGCAAGTTGGCATATCCGACAGTGAGCCGGTCCATAAACTATGGGACCTGGATGTAGTAGGGATTAAAGGTGACCAGCCGCCCCCCGAACACGAAGAGACGTATCGAGATTACTTGAACCATGTGCAGTTCAGGGACGGGCAGTACTGGGTGCGACTCCCATGGAAACCGGGACACCCAACGCTGCCCACTAATTTCAAGAAGGCACGGGGTCAGTTGAATTCATTGGTGAACAGCCTGACCAAGAAGGGTCTGATGGGGAAATATGATGATATTATTAAGGAACAGCTGGCCCTTGGGTTCATTGAGAAAGTGCCCAATGCCAGCCCTGGGGAAAACACCCATTATCTTCCACACATGGCAGTCACCAAGGAGTCGGTAACCACTCCCATCAGAGTAGTCTTCAACTGCAGCTCGCAGGCGAGTCCCCGAGAGCCATCGTTGAACGACTGTCTGCTCACAGGGCCCTCCCTGATGCAGAAATTAGCAGATGTGTTGTTGAGATTCAGGACAGAACAGTACGCCTATGCGGCAGACATTAGCAAAGCCTTCCTACGTATTGGGTTGCAGCCACAAGACAGGGACTACACAAGGTTTTGTGGTTGGCTAACAGGGAGGTGCCCAAGCAAGGGTATGATACCTACAGATTCAGGGCAGTGTTGTTTGGTGCCACTAGTTCACCATTCTTATTACAGGCTACCATAGACTACCACCTTGTGAACTGTAACAGCCCACTTAAAGAATTACTGAAGACCCTATTTTATGTAGACAACATGCAAGGTACCACCTCAGATGAAAGGCTGTTGATGGACATTTACCGAGAGTCTAATCAGGAGATGCTCTCGGCTAACATGCCATTGAGAGAATGGGTGACAAACAATCCAACGTTGCGGGGCAAGGTGGAACGTGACTATGCTGGCTACTCAGTACCTGAGGTAACATCGGTGTTGGGACTGGAGTGGGAAATCGAGGAAGACAGACTTAGGCTAAAGAGGAAACCTGATGGGGAAGGGAAGCTGGCCAGGAGGTCTTTGCTGAGCAAAGTACAGACTGCCTTCGATCCTTTGGGTTTGTTGACACCCATCACCATTCGAGGGAGGATGCTAGTGCAACAGACCTGGGAGCTGAACCTAGGTTGGGACGACCCACTGCCAGAAACAGTCTGCCAGGAGTGGGATCTGGTTAGCAAAGATCTAGCGGAATTGCATGACTTCACATTCCCCAGGTCCATCGGGTGCACCGGGTGGGATTATGACTTGCACGTCTTCTGCGATGCCTCCTCCAGGGCCTATGGGGCAGTAGCATATTTGGTGGCCGGGGATCAAGTCAATCTGGTCACCAGTCGTGCGCGGGTGACACCCCTGAAGGATTGCTCGATCCCAAAGTTAGAGCTCACGGCGATGTTGCTGGGAGCAAGACTGGGTAAGTACATAGAGGAGGTGTTGAGTAATCTGAGGGTGACACACACCTATGTATGGACAGACTCGGAGGTGGCCTTACAGTGGGTCCAGAACGACAGGTCTAAGCTCCCCTATGTCAGGAATCGGGTAAAGGAGATATGGGAACTGCAGTCAACGTCAACAATTCTGTATGTGCCTACAGATCAAAACCCAGCAGACCTGATAAGCCGAGGGGTGACACACAAAAAGCTGAGTAAAAGCGAGATTTGGTTCAAAGGCCCAGACTGGTTACCGGCAAGAGATTGCTGGCCAGAGCAGAAATTCGGGGAGACAACCAGCAGCATAGTACACTTTGCGGGGGAACCCGACACGGAATTATTTGACCCCAGGCGCTACTCCTCTTGGAGGAAACTTATAGAAGTCACGGAAATAGTATTTCAATTTGTGAGGAAGCTGCATGGCAAGGTAAGCCAAGGTCGACAGTTGTCTCTCGTGAGTCCCAGAGAATATTGGATAAGGCAGTACCAAAGGGAGAGGTTTCCGGGAGTGCTGGAAGTACTTGCGACCAGGCAGCAGGTTATGGCATCAGGACGCGTGTCCAACGACAACGACTCAGGGAACAGTAAATTGGTTCACTCATTGGGATTGTTCCTAGATCATGCAGGGCTAATAAGATGCAGGGGAAGAATACAAAACTCTGAGCTCAGCTATGGGGCCAAACATCCCGTGCTACTGGGAAAGGAGGGATGGGCGACAAAGCTATTGATACAAGATGCCCATCAGAGGACCTTACATGGGGGGTTTGGAGATACCCTCACCTGCCTACGTCAGAATTACTGGGTACTGAAGGGTCGAGCTGCCGTCAAAAGGGTGCTAAAGAGTTGCACGATCTGCCAGCAGTAAGATGGGAGGACCCTACCATACCCAGGTCCACCACCGCTGCCTCAGGAGTGGGTACATAGTGACAGGCCCTTTGAGACTGTGGGAATAGACTATACTGGGGCTATCACATTGAAGAACCCAGGAGACGATAGGGTGGGCCCTCAGAAAGTATATGTCTGCCTGTTTACTTGTGCCACTACTCGAGCTGTGCATTTGGAGTTGGCAGAAGATATGTCAACAGAGACTTTCGTGAAGTTGTTCAGGAGGTTTACAGCCAGATTCTCGTGCCCGCGATTGATTATCTCAGACAATGGCACAAGCTTTAGGGCGGCCGATAAAGTTTTCAGGAATCTTAGGGACAATGGAGAAGTACGAGAACATCTGAAGAGAATAGAGTGTGAGTGGAGGTTCATAGCTCCCAGGGCGCCTTGGCAAGGGGGATTCTATGAACGCATGGTGGGCACAGTCAAAAGGTGCATTCGGAAGGTCTTGCACGGCAGGAGAGTGAGCTTTGATGAACTGAGGACAGTGTTAGTTGAGATAGAGACAAGAGTCAATAACAGGCCTCTGACCTACATACAAAATGGGATTGACGAGCAGGAAGCTCTCACCCCAATCACATGCTGTTTGGAAGAAGGATTGAGCCCTTCCCCACAATTTTGAGTCAGTCTTCCAAGGAGCTGGATTATTATGAGCCAGATGGTCCCCCCATCAATGAAGAACTGCACAGGAGTCACAACAGACAGGTGAACATCCTGGACAAATGGAACCAGGTGTGGCGCAGGGATTACTTGACAACCTTGCGGGAACATTTCTATGGTGCCGACCCCGAGGCAAATAAGATGATGCTAAGTGAAGGGGACCTGGTGCTAGTAGAATCCGAGGCACCCAGGGCATACTGGCCTCTTGGCCTGGTAGTGTCAACACACCCAGACAAGGCTGGGCGGCTGAGAATGGTGAAGGTGAGAATGAATGGTGTCGAGACTATAAGACCCATCAACAGGCTTTTACCTCTCGAGGTCCACACGGTGGGACCGGGCCATGAGAAATTAGACCAGAGGCTGACCGAGCTGAGCGGCCAGACGACCCGTCGAATGGCGCTCAAGTCCAGGGCCCACTGGGAGGGCCTGCGGGAGGCAGACTTGATCTAGACTTAGCGCCTACCTTCGCCGGCGGGAGGATGTGGAAATTTATTTGGTCCCTAAAGTTCCACAGGACAGATCCAGCATGGCCGTACGGGATGGCTGAGCTGGATGGCCCTTATACCCCACCCAAACATGAACAGCATTCTCTCTGGTCGGCGATGGATTCTTGGTAGGCATATATTTAATTTATAGATTTATTCTTCAGGGAAGGAGTAGATAGTTTACTGTTAGTATATTAATATTAGTTTACTAAGGTATCTGTAGATAATAATAATGTAGACCTAAGACCTTATCATAGGTAGTAATAGGCCAATAATGTAGGCAAACACTAGGTTAAGTTAGCTAGGGAGAACTGGGAGCCCTAGCTTGATTGAGGAGGCATGGGTCTAAAAGACTATAGCGCCCTCTGTAGACAGACAACATCTGACAACATGTGCCGTGATCAGCAGACGGCGGCCCCATGTGTCTTCACATCTGAGACTTGGGGAAATCTGGTAGAGGCACCTCGATGTACCGTAGATGACCTCCTCTGTCAGGCCCATACAGTAAGATAAAACCTCCACTTTCTCTTAGGATTTCTGGCCAGTGTCTGGGAAAAAATTGTGAGTTTTAACTGTGGGCCCGATTGCACCAGGTTGAGCATGCCCAGTAAGTACCAGTGTCTCAGAGCAGTTTGGAAGCTAGTGTCTGAGTCTGCATAGTTATAATAGGGGATACATACCCTCTTGGATATAGGAATTTCTGAGGTGCAGGCAGGACACTAATTACGATTGAATATTGCAGGAATTTGCTCCCGGTTGCACGTGGTTTCTGAGGGGAAGTCCAAAGGGGCTAATTCTAAGCTAGGGAAGTGAAGATCAGGATATACTACAACACCAAGTAAGTTAGTCCTTTATACGTGCATGCAGACGAGTTTTCTTGTAATACCAATCATTTGTGAAAATCTGTCCTATAAGCCACTTGTGAGGCTGAGGTACCCACCTCAGAGCTCGGTGTCAACAGAGTTTGCTAGGGTAGGCGACTCACTTGGAGGCAGCCCACATAAATTTTCACAATGACCGCGGGTTCAATCCCGGCCGGGGGTATGGTTTGTTTGCAATCGTGTCATTACGATTTCTTGAGTCATGGTTCCTGATTGGCTAGGAGTCTACATATAAGCTCCACCTACTGTTTTATGATGCCAAATAGTCAATTATTATATTAGAAAGAATAATGCAAGAAAAAGCGATAAAAAAAATATATATATGGGCTATGAGCAGACGCACTACCCACATCACCGTCACCATACCTGATATAAGTGACTATAATGTCTTGTAGAAACGCCATAGAACATTGATTCTTCTACCATTGTGTTGCCAAAGAGTTAAGCTATTTTTCCATATGAATAACTCAGTTTCCATAATTTTTCGAGTTTTTTTTTTTTTTGAAGCGCGCAAATAATTGCCCTAGAGGCCCCTTCGGCTTGGACAAAGTCCAGGGAGAGCATATTATTAACCCGAACACAGAAATGTCTGTCAGTTAAGAAGTTCTTAAGGAAGGATGGTAGATTGCCTCGGAGGCCTAAGGAGTGGGCTTGGGCCGAAATATTTTACCTCCAAGTTGTGTCATTTGCCTTCTCAAGGTCAAAAATATGGCAATAGCTTAGTGGTTATTTGTAAAGGCATTACGAACATACGTATCCACGTGTGGTAAGGGGTCTATGGTAGAACGGCTCTTATGAAAGCTATATTGACTAGTGGAGAGACTGTTGTGTGTCTCTAAATATCACATTAAACATCGATTTACCAGATGTTCCATCACCTTGCAAACTGCACTGGTAAGAGCAATGGGACGATAGTGGGAGACATCATGTCCCGTAGTACCGGCCTGCAGAAAGGGAGAACAACAGCAGATTTTCACAGCTTTGGAAGAACTCATTGTGATCAAATAAGATTGAAGAGGTGTAAGAGGACTGCAAGGGCTGATTGATGCAAATATTGTAACATCCAAAAATGGATGTTGTCTGGCCCAGCTGCCGATGATCGGCAAGCTGAGAGTGTTGCCTCCAGTTTCAGAAGTGTAAAAGGCACATTATAAGATTCTTCTTTGAGAGAAGAAAAGTCTAAGGGTGCTAACTCTCTGGCAGACTTTGAGGAAAGGAACAAGGGGCATAGATGCAGCCCCTGAGAAATACAGACCAGATGATTACCAATTTCAATGGCAACATCTAGAGGGTTTGCTATATCAACATCAGCAACCCGCAGAACAAGAGCCGAGTCAGGCGAGTATTTACCACTCACTTTCCGTACTTTTTTCCAGACTGCACTTATAGCAGAAGCAGAGGTGATGGTGGAAATATAATCTTGCCAGCAAGTGCATTTAGCTTCATAGATGACACAGCGAGTGACCACATGCTTCTGCTTAAAATCAAGAAGTCTCTCAGTGGTTCTAGTGTACTGGTACCTTCCCCATGCAGCGCGTTTCAAGCATACTGCACAAGCACAAGCAGGAGACTACCAAGGCTCGCACTTCTGAGAATGCCTGCCCGAGGTTTCGGGTGCAGAATGAGAAGCTGCAGTTAAAACTAAGGATGAGGTGTAAAAGCTCATCAAAAGAGGACGAAGAAGGAACTTCACTAAATGCAGTTAGTTGTGAGTAAAGGTCCCAATTTACTTGATCAAATTGTCAGTGTGGGCTACGAAGAGGTGGTGAATATGAAGAAGTAAGAATGATTGGAAAATGATCGCTGTCATGTAAATCTGGGAGAACAGACCAGGCAAGGTCTAGTGCAGTGGAGACAGAGAAGACTGAGAGATCGATGCAAGAGAGAGTATGAGTACGAGGATCAAAATGGGTGGGAGTACCTGTATTTAAAACATGGAGGGGGTGAGAAGTGAAAAAAGCCTCTGAATGCCATGGGAATCACAGTGAGAACCCTCAGAGGAAATGATGAGCATTAAAGTCTCCTAGTAACAAAAGTGGTGGCAGTAAGGTTGAACCAAGAAAGGTGACATCCAGGATAGAAAATGCCTGAGAAGGAGATACAAAGAACAGATTGTATACCACTTACGCAAGTGGATATGGGCTGCAGTGTAAAGCAGCGAAGTACAAACAAATAGCTGATGGTACGGAATATCAGTGCATAGAAGAAGGGCATTTTCATTAAAGGTCCCATCAGAAAAAGGATCCAAAGAATACAATAAATTATAGCCTGAAATAGGATAGATAACCACAGAGTGTAATTTTGGTTCTTGTGAGCAAACACTGACAGGGGAAAACTGGGAAAGCAACAGCTGAAGCTCACCACGATTACGCCTGAGGCCGCTGATATTCCACTGTAAATAGGCCATGATTGGTAACGATAAAAATATCAGAAACCCGCAGGTAAGGGTACACATGGACTAGAGGGGTTTCAAAATTCCACATGTGGTGGCAGCAGAAAACGTTCAAGTAGCGAAGGAACAGAGCGTTGTGAAGAAAGGATTGCGTAGATGGAGGAGAGGAAAGAGAAGGAACAGGGGGTGGATCAGTGTCCATTGATGGTTTAGTCTCTGCAATATATTCTGAGATAGCTTTAAGTGTTTTGGAATTCAAAGACACTGTATAGGAGGCAATATTAGTGATGGAAGGAAAATGGTAAGTAAAGATTGGGATAGTAATGGACTGTACCAAAGTAGGGGGGATGAAAGAGTGGAGGGAACTCGAGAAGAAGTGTAGGAGGGAACAGAAGAGGCAGAAACCTGGGAGGTGGCAGAAGAGGAAGAAACTTGGGAGGGGACAGGGGAGGAAGGCACAGTACGAGGAGGAGGGTGAACCTCCACACTTGTAACAGAGCCAGTGAGAGGAAAAAAACCAGGTGCAGATACTGGAAAGGTAAAATGTGGAGGTGGAAGAAAGGAAGGAGGGGTTAAAGGAGATTTGAGCAACGGGGATTTTTTGGACTTTTGAGAAACTGAGGGGCGATTGGGAGGTGTCATACGAGGTCTTGTAGATGCCCGGGTTTGTGAAGAACATGAAGATGTGAGAGCAGACTGAGGTGTTGAAGTAGGGACTTCTGAGCCCTGGACAGCAAAAGAATTAGACAAGAGTGACTATGGGAAGGGTAACCATAGAGGAGGCTGCAGAAGATGGGACCCTAGAAGTGGGGGACATTTAGAAACAAGAGAATAAGAAATACAGGGTAGTTTCCCCTGAGGCATTTGAGAAACTGCCATAGCACAAGGGAGACCTTCTGCCTCTTTGAGGCAATGGATTTCCCGCTCATTTAAGTAGACCTTGCAATGATGAGAGAAAGAAGGGTGAGCCTCTTGACAATTAAGGCAAGAGGGAGAAAGGCTACAAGACATATTAGAATGGTCATCGGAACCACAGACTGGGCATTCAGCTATAGATCAACAATATTTTGCTGGGTGGCAAAATCACAGTGTAGGGATCACCTTTTGAACTTGCAAGGGTATGGTCTCTGCCTGCGGGCAGGAAGGACATAAGTGTCTAATTTGAGGATTGGGAGATCCTGGAGTTCCAGTTGTTTGAGAATGTCATACCTGGAGTTTACCTGGAGAGAGTTCTACGGGTCAATGTCCATGCAGCCTGGTCTGTGACCAGGACTCATGGTGGATCAGAGCTGGATCAACCAGGCTGTTGCTGCTGGCTGCACACAATCCAACGAACGAGCCATAGCCCGGCTGGTCAGGTACCAATTTTAGGTGGTTGTCCAGTGCCTGCTTGAAGACTGCCAGGGGTATATTGGTAACCCCCCCTTACATATGCTGGGAGGCAGTTGAACAGTCTTGGGCCCCCTGACACATATTGTGTTGTCTCTTAACATGCTAATGACTTAGGAATAAGACTATGTAAATATTCTAAAAGTAAAACAATATATATATGTCTATATAAAAAACAACAGATTATTATAGAAAAGACAATTCAATTACACTTAAGCATCTAAAATAGCACCTTAATTATTTTAACAAATGTGAGTATATGAACTACAGTAGATATTTAAAGCTAAAATAAAGGAGCTAGTGAATATAATAATAAACAAATGAAAGTAAAATACAGTAGCACCTGAGATAGCCAATAGCACCTTGATTATTTTAACGAATGTAACTATATGAACAAGAGGGAAAATTATTTTAGCACCTGAAAGTAGCCCCTTAATTGTACAAAGTCAGAGGAAAGCGAGGCGCCAATACGGACCCGAAAATGTCTATCAGACAAGAAAGCAGAGATGAAGTTTGGTAAATTATCATGGAGGCCTAAGGAGTGGGCTTAGGGTAGAATGTTATACCTCCAAGTGGTGTCATATGCCTTCTCCAGATCGAGAAAGACGGCTAGGACAGAGTGGTTGTTAACAAAGTCATCTTGAATACATGCATCAAAGTGGAGCAGGGGGTCTAATGTAGAGCGGTGTTTGTGAAAGCCATATTGGCTTTCACAGACCACACTGGTCTGGGCAATGGGATGATAGTGAGAGGTGTCAAGCCCTGAGGCACCAGGTTTGCAAAACGGTAGTATAATAGCTGATTTCCAGTGTTGTGGGAGAACTCCTTGCTCCCAAAATAGATTGAAAAGATGTAAAAGAACAAGAAGGGCCATAGAATGGAGACGGTGTAGCATAATGATGTGGATATCATCAGGTCCCGGTGCCGATGACCGGCACATGGAAAGCATGGACTCCAATTCTAGAAGAGTAAAAGGTATGTTATACAGCTCCAATCCATTGGAGGAAAAATCTAAGGGCAATTGCTCTCCAGTAGGTTTAGACACAAGAAATGAGGGACAGAGGTGAAGTCCTCGGGAGATACGGACAAGATAGTTCCCATGGCAACTTCTAAAGGTTCTGTGACATCAACTCCAGCAACCTGCAAAACGTGAGCTAGGTCCGGAGCATACTTTCCACACAATTTCGTCATCTTTATCCAAATTACACACATAGGGGAAGATGAGGTAATGGAAGACATGTAGTCTCACCAGCAAGTGCGTTTAGTATGGCGTATGATGTGGCGAGCAGCTGCACTTGCCTGCTTAAAATCAAACAGACGCTCCACAGTATGGTTATATTGACAACAGCTTCATGCAGCACATTTTAAATGCACTGCACGGGCACATGTAAGAGATCACCATGGTACACATGTCTGAGAATGCCTACCGGAGGTTTGGGGGATAGAATGAGTCACCGTAGTCAAGTCTAAAGTCGAAAATTGGAGCACCAGTTTATCAAGAGACGACAAAAGAGGGTCCTCGCAACAGGTGGTAAAACGGGAGTATAATTTCCAATCTGCTCGAGCAAATTACCAACGAAGGTTATGAAATGGTCGGGTATATGTAGCAGAAGTAAGAAGGATAGGAAAGTTATCACTATCATGTAAATCTGGAAGAACAGACCAAATGAAATAAAGTGCAATGGGTGAGGAACAGATGGAAAGATCAATGCAGGAGAGAGACTGAGTGTTAAAGTCAAAATGGGTAGGAGCATCTGTATTTAAAATATGGAGGGTGAGAAGTGAGAAGAGTCTCCAACTGATCACCATGAGAGTCGCAGTGGGATCCTCTCCAAAGGTGATGACGAGTGTTAAAGCCACCCAGCAGCAAGAAGGGTGGCGGTAGAGGAGAAATTAAAAATGCAGCATCAGAGATACAGAATGCATGGGAGGGAGAAAGATTGAGAGAGCATACTGTAAGCCATCTGTGTAAATAAGTCTGAGCTGCAGTATAATGCAGCGGGGAATGAACAAAAAACTTGTTGATATGGAATATCAACGTGCAAAAGTGCACTTTCATTAAACGACTCGTCAGGTAAAGGATCTGAAGAATATAATAGCATGTAGCCCGAAATGGGGTGAATGACAGCAGAATGAATTTTGGGTTCTTGCAACCCAACACATACTGGTTACGACTGGGAGAGCAACACTTGGAGTTCTCCCCGATTGCCCCTAAGGCCACGAATATTCGATTGTAACCAAAGAGGCCTGAGGGGTTGGCTGTGGTAGAAGAGGCCTGCAGTGTAACAGGAGAGGAAGGAGGCAGGAGGATAACTATGGAGAAAGACAGGGGGGGAACACGAGAAGAAGGGACTACAGGAGGGGAAGGATGAACCTCTACCCACATGTGAGAGCTGGAAAGAGGGAATGAGGCTCCAAGGTAGGAGATATTATCTTGTGCAGGGGATGGACAAGAAGAAAGTGCAGGTCTGCAAGGTTTCGTAGAATGCATAGATTGAGAAGCAAGTGAGTGAGATGAAGAAGTAGGAAGACAAAGTGGTGTAGAGGTAGGAGTGTCAGAGGATAAAATTGCAAAAGAATTAGAAACTGAGGCAACCCATCAAGACACAGAGGGATGGAGAGGCGGGAGGACCGTCGAGGTTGGAGGTCTTCGGGCTACCTGAGCATATGGAACACGAAGGAGTTTACCTTTAACCCTTTCAGGGTTTCATCCATACTAGTATGGCTTAGGCACCAGGGTTTTTGACATACTAGTACTCCTAAATTCTAGCACCCTCAAATCTATTGAGAGAAAGCTGGTAGGCCTACATATGAAAGAATGGGTCTATGTTGTCAGTGTGTGAAGTATAAAAAAAATCCTGCAGCACACAGTGTGTAATGAGAAAAAAAAACTTTGACCGTGTTTTTGGATTAAAACAGCGAATTTGCACTGCATTTTCGTATTGTATTTATTGTTGTACTCTAGTTTTCCTGGTCTCATTTTATAGAATGGATAACATATTACAGAAATTGAGATGATTTTGATTGGATTTACAATGAAAAGTACCTTGAAATTTAGCTCAAAGTAGCAGAAATGTTCGATTTTTACCAAAGTTCAAAGTAAGCAACTCATGCTATGCATCCAATACACGTCAACTGGTGAGTCTAATATTCTTTCACAAGTGCGTTGATATTATTTATACCATTTCTACACTAAAGCAGTAGTCTACATAACAGTAAATCTTCTATTTTTTGTGAGAATAAAAATTCAAAGTGGAAAGCAAGAAAATGTAAGACGGGCATGGGGATGTGACTAATGAACAGAGGAAATTTATTTTAGTGCCAGGAATGTCTTTCTTGTTTATTCTGGACCCTATTCAGAAATTGGCATCTTTTGAAATTTGTGTAATTAGCAAAATTGCTAAATTCTAACCACTATTGGATAGTTGAAATCAGTAAATGGGTGGTTTCTTGTACTCACTCGATAGAAAAAATGGAGTTTTAGCAAAATAGTTATGACTTTTGTTGACTAGTACACTGGAATTGGCCGAAAATAGGGCTCAATATGGGCAAAATCGCAGATGCGTAAACATCGTCGAGACCGCTTACTTCACGAGAGCATAATTTTGTAAGTTTTCCATCAAATTTCATACTTTTGGTGTCATTATGATCGGGAAAACATTCTCTATCTTTTCATAATTTTTTTTTTTTTTAAATTTGGGCGACCCTGAGAACAAGTCTCAGAGAGGGCCTGGTGACCCTGAAAGGTTTAAGGTGGAGCTGACAGCCATAATGTGAGGCCCTCACACTCCTTAAGATAATGGATCTCTTGTTCATTATGATAAACCTGGCAATGGCGTGAAAAGGATGAGGCTCCTTGTAATTAAGACAAGATGGGGAAAGACTACACTATGTATTGGAATGATCTGCTGCACCACAGATTGGGCATTCCACCCCAGATCAGCAGCGTTTAGTGAGGTGTCCAAAACGCAAGCAATTATGGCACTGTTGGGAAGTGGGAACAACTTGATGGACTTCAAGACGATGGCCCACAATACAGAGGACAGATCAAGGCAGTCAAAGGTTAAACGAGCGATGTTAATAGGAAAGTGCCTCGGCCCATGAGCAGGCAGAATGTATGTATCTACCTTGAGGATACAGAGGTTCTAAAGGGCTAATTGTTCTGAAATATCCTTGCCACAAGACAAAAAATCACTCTGTACAATGGTACGCGGCAAGACCATGTACCGCGTGCAAGAATTGCATGCTTACGAATGGTGACCGGTATGTTATCTATGGAAATATAAACACTTACGCAGCATAATGTGATCCTTTATTTACAATGTTTCACCCACACAGTGGGTTTTATCAAGTCACAAACAGGTCTACCTGGGTGAAACATATCTTGTTCCTCATCCTCATATCCAACATAGACAAGGATGTCAGCCACAGCACCGTGTCTTCCTTTGCAGATGACACCCGAATCTGCATGACAGTGTCTTCCATTGCAGACACTGCAAGGCTCTAGGCGGACATCAACCAAATCTTTCAGTGGGCTGCAGAAAACAATATGAAGTTCAACGATGAGAAATTTCAATTACTCAGATATGGTAAACATGAGGAAATTAAATCTTCATCAGAGTACAAAACAAATTCTGGCCACAAAATAGAGTGAAACACCAACGTCAAAGACCTGGGAGTGATCATGTCGGAGGATCTCACCTTCAAGGACCATAACATTGTATCAATCGCATCTGCTAGAAAAATGACAGGATGGATAATGAGAACCTTCAAAACTAGGGAGGCCAAACCCATGATGACACTCTTCAGGTCACTTGTTCTATCTAGGCTGGAATATTGCTGCACACTAACAGCACCTTTCAAGGCAGGTGAAATTGCCGACCTAGAAAATGTACAGAGAACTTTCACGGCGCACATACCGGAGATAAAACACCTCAATTACTGGGAGCGCTTGAGGTTCCTAAACCTGTATTCCCTGGAACGCAGGAGGGAGAGATACATGATTATATACACCTGGAAAATCCTAGAGGGACTAGTACCGAACTTGCACACGAAAATCACTCACTACGAAAGCAAAAGACTTGGCAGACGATGCACCATCCCCCCAACGAAAAGCAGGGGTGTCACTAGCACGTTAAGAGACCATACAATAAGTGTCAGGGGCCCGAGACTGTTCAACTGCCTCCCAGCACACATAAGGGGGATTACCAACAGACCCCTGGCAGTCTTCAAGCTGGCACTGGACAAGCACCTAAAGTCGGTTCCTGATCAGCCGGGCTGTGGCTCGTACGTTGGTTTGCGTGCAGCCAGCAGCAACAGCCTGGTTGATCAGGCTCTGATCCACCAGGAGGCCTGGTCACAGACCGGGCCGCGGGGGCGTTGACCCCCGGAACTCTCTCCAGGTAACTCCAGGTAATATATAGGAATGCTGGGTCAGGTGGAGAGAGGTGCACGTGACAATTATCAGAGTAGTGAAGAAGTCTAAAAACTTGGGTAAGGCATGGTGAGGGTGCCAGTTCAGACAAACAAGTGGCTGAAAAATTCGTGCATGAATTCAAAGGTTATGTAAAGGCTGAAAAATTCCAACCCTAACAAGTGTTCATTTGTGATAAAACAGGCCTGTTTTGGAAGAAAATGCCAAAAAGGACCTACATCACACAGGAGGAAAAGGCACTCCCAGGATACAAGCCTATGAAAGACAGGCTAACTCTCTTGTTGTGTGGTAATGCTAGTGGGGATTTCAAAGTGAAGCCTTTACTCACATGTCACTCTAAAAATCCCAATGTGTTCAAGAAAAACAATGTTGTCAAGATTAAATTGTGTGTGATGTGGAAGGCTAACAGTAGGGCGTGGGTCACTAGGGAAATTTTCCTGTAACAGTTCAATGAAATATTTGGCCCGAGTGTGAAGAAATACCTCCTGGATAATAAATTGCCACTCCAGTCCCTCCTGTTACTGGATAATGTTCCTGCTCATCCTCCAGACTTGGAAGACCAATTGTCTAAGGAATTCAGTTTTGTAACAGTGAAGTTCTTGCCTCCTAACACCACTCCTCTCATCCAGCCCATGGACCAGAAGATCATTGCAAACTTAAAAAAACTCTACACCAAAGCAATGTTTCAAAGGTGTTGAATTGAACTGACCCTAAGAGAGTTCTGGAGGAATCACTTCAGTATCTTCCACTGCATAGGCTTTATAGAAAAGGCTTGGCAGGGAGTGATTTCCAGTATGATGAACTCTGCTTAGGGAAAAATTGTGGCCAGATTGTGTCCAAAAGAAGGATTTTGAAGGGTTTGAGAGTGGAGATGATGTGGAAGAGTTAGTGGTGGACCACAATGAAGAGCTAACCACTGATGAGCTGCAAGAGCTTCATCTGCAACAGCAACAGACCACAGTTGAGGAACTTACTTCAGAGGAGGAGGAGGAGGAAGACCTGGAGTTTACCTGGAGAGAGTTCCGGGTGTCAACGCCCCCGCGGCCCGGTCTGTGACCAGGCCTCTTGGTGGATCAGAGCCTGATCAACCAGGCTGTTGCTGCTGGCTGCACGCAAACCAACGTATGAGCCACAGCTCGGCTGGTCAGGAACCAACTTCAGGTGCTTGTCCAGTGCCAGCTTGAAGACTGCCAGGGCTCTGTTGGTAATCCCCCTTATGTATGCTGGGAGGCAGTTGAACAGTCTCGGGCCCCTGACACTTATTGTATGGTCTCTTAACGTGCTAGTGACACCCCTGCTTTTCATTGGGGGGATGGTGCATCGTCTGTCAAGTCTTTTGCTTTCGTAGTGAGTGATTTTCGTGTGCAAGTTCGGTACTAGTCCCTCTAGGATTTTCCAGGTGTATATAATCATGTATCTCTCCCTCCTGCATTCCAGGGAATACAGGTTTAGGAACCTCAAGCACTCCCAGTAATTGAGGTGTTTTATCTCCGTTATGCGCACCGTGAAGGTTCTCTGTACATTTTCTAGGTCAGCAATTTCACCTGCCTTGAAAGGTGCTGTTAGTGTGCAGCAATATTCCAGCCTAGATAGAACAAGTGACCTGAAGATGGAAGAAGATGCCTTCTTCAAAGATTAAAGAGATTTGTGCAGTGTGGACTGAAGTGCATTCATTCGTGGAGGAACATCATCCTGAGAAAACTGTTGCAATCCGTGCTGGTGACTTTTACAATGACAATGCCATGTCCCATTCTAGGCAAATCTTAAAGAGACGCCAAAAACAGAGCACTCTGGACAGATATTTTGTGTGACAGGGGTCCAGTGACTCAAGCTGGTCCTAGTGGGATTAAAAAACAAAGGAGGGAAGTGACCCCAGATAAGGACATGATACCTAGAGTCCTTTTGAAAGGGGGATTCCCCTTCCAAAGAATAACCTCTTTCCTCTTCTCTCCTCCCTGTCTTCCATCCATCAACAACAGCCATCAATAAAGGCAAGTGTCATGTTGAATGTTCATTCTTTTGTGCATGTAAATCCAAAAAAAAATTTGTTAATACTTCTGGGAGTATGGAACTGAAGAAATAAATTTACATTATTTCTTATGGGGAAAATGGTTTCCGTTTTTGTCGAGTTCCATTTTTTCCGATCGCTCTGAAACGGATTAAACACACAAAAAAGAGGGTCCACCATATATGTTTAGGTGAGGCAGGTAGAGCATTTAAGAGAGCATTAATCAGAACATTAAATATCATGAGATGTAAGGAGAGTAGTAACAGAGAAAAAGATACCATATGAGAGGTTTTTACAAAGTAGAAGTGATGCAAGGAGAGAGGAGTATATGGAGAGAAAAAGAGAGGTTAAGAGAGTGGTAAAGCAATGTAAAAAGAGAACAAATGAGACAGTGGGTTAGATGCTATAAACAAATTTTGTTGAAAATAAGAAAAAGTTCTGGAGTGAGATTAACAAGTTGAGGAAGCCTAGGGAAAAAATGGATTTGATACTTACAAATAGGAGAGGAGAGTTATTAAATGGAGAGTTAGAGGTATCAGGAAGATGGAGGGAATATTCTGAGGAATTGTTAAATGTTGATAAAGGCAGGTAAGATATGATTTCATGTATAGGGCAAGGAGGACCAACATCTTGTAGGAGTGACGAGGAGCCAGTTGTAAGTGTGGGGGAAGTGCATGAGGCAGTGGGTAGAATGAAAGGGGGTATGGCAGCTGGGACTGATAGCACAAAGATAGAAAAGTTAAAA
>NC_091366.1:19917845-19994121 GCF_038502225.1 Cherax quadricarinatus
AAAGATAGAAAAGTTAAAAGCAGGTGGGGATATACTTTTGGAGTGGTTAGTGTTTTTACTTAATAAATGTATGGAAGAGTGTAAGGTACCTAGGGATTGGAAGAAAGCATGCATGGGTCCTTTGTATAAAGACAAAGGGACCATAAGAGTGTAAAAATTATATAGGAATAAATCTGTTGAGTATACCTGGTAAAGTGTAAGGCAGAGTTATTATTGAAAGAATTATGAGTAAGACAGAGAGTAGGATAGCAGATGAACAAGGAGGTGTTAGGAAGAGTAGGGAGCATGTATACCAAATGTTTAGAGTGAAACATATAGGTGAACAGTATTTAGATATGGGTAAAGAGGTTTTTCTGGCATTTATAGATTTGGAAAAGGCAAATGATAGGGAAAGGGCAATGTGGAAAATGTTGCAAATGTATGGAATAGGAGGAAGGTTATTGACAGCAGTGAAGAGTTTTTATGAGGATAATGAGGCTGAGGTTAAAGTATGAAGGAGAGAGGGAGATTACTTCCCAGTAAAAATAGGCCTTAGACAAGGATATGTGATGTAACCATGGTTGTTCAATATATTTATAGATGAGGTTGTAAGAGCAGTGAATGCTCGGGTATTGACAAGAGATATAGGGTTAAAAGACATAAGAACATAAGAAAAAAGGAACACTGCAACAGGCCAACTGACCCATGCAGAGCAGGTCCATGTCCCCCCTCCCCGGATTAGACCAATGACCCACCCACCCTGGATTAGCCCAATGACTCACCCAGTCTGGTCACATCCACTCAAGGATGGAGCACTGCACCAGACCCAGCAGCACAAGCTAGTCAGGTCCAACTCACACGCACTGTTGAAACTTATTCAGTCCGAGAAGTCCCAATGGGGAAAACACACCGTTTGAGGGCCCTTACACCCACCCAAAAACACACCCTCCCGGGTTGGCGGAGGTGGATGGGAGGTACATCTTAATTTATAGATTTACCTTCAGGGAAGAAGTACGTAGTTTATACTGTTAGTACACTAATATTAGGATTATTGAGACAACTGTAGATAATAATAATGTAGACCTAAGACATAGTAAAGATAGTGTACATTGTTGTTTATGATTAAGACAACAAGAAACAAACATTCTGCTTTGCTTCATCAAGGAGGTGACAAGGATGCAAGGTACTAGGTCAGCGTTTTTTTTTGTGCTGGGGGCAGAGACGTCATGGAGCGCTGTGGCGTCTGGCCAGATTACTTTTGACTCTAGAGAGAGTCACACTGATGCCAGGATAACCAACAAAGAACACTGATCTGTGCGTTAGTGTGAATAAAGTGTCTCGCAGAACACGATAAACATAAGAGAGGTGTGATCAGCTTCTCTTGTGATACATTGTGAACAATAAAGACGAATCTTGTTGAACATAGTGTACCAGTGTGCGTTTCCTAGACAATGGAAGACGTGGACATCCAAGGACACTTCAGCTTCTATCAAGTCACCGATATCTGTCGAAGGTGTTGAGAACACCATAGCTCACGTTACAAAGAGCAAGGTATGTTACGAATTTCTTGTAGATCGGGGGATTGCGCAATTCTTGAGTCACAAGGAGTTTGTAATCAACCTATAATCGGCAGTAAGGTGTGAACTTTTGAGTCCAAACAAGTAAGTAGTTCGTCAGCCATCATCGAATGAAATATGCTGACATAACACCCCCTAGGGGTAATTTATACTTACAAATTGTATCTCTTGACAGCCCACTGTTGTGATGGTTTCGACAGCATCTAGACCTCGTCTGCAGGGACGGCTGTGTAGACGATTTGCTGTCATTTATCAGCTAAGTGTTCATTATATACAGTGGACCCCCGCATAGCGAACTTAATCCGTGCAAGAGGGCTGTTCGTTATGCGAAATGTTCGCTATGCGAATTAATTTTCCCCATAAGAAATAATGGAAATAAAATTAATCCGTGCAAGACACCCAAAAGTATGAAAAAAAATTTTTTTTACCACAAAAAAATGTTAATTTTAGTACACACAAACTGAAAAAGGCATGCACAATTACATGACACTTACTTTTATTGAAGATCTGGTGATGATTGATGGGATGGGAGGAGGGGAGAGAGAGTGTTAGTGTTTAGAAGGGGAATCCCCTTCCATTAGGACTTGAGGTAGCAAGTCCTTTTCCGGGGTTACTTCCCTTCTTCTTTTAATGCCACTAGGACCAGCTTGAGAGTCACTGGACCTCTGTCGCACAACAAATCTGTCCATAGAGCTCTGTACCTCCCGTTCCTTTACGATTTGTCTAAAATGGGCCACAACATTGTCATTGAAATAGTCACCAGCATGTCTTGCAACAGCTGTGTCAGGGTGATTTTCATCCATAAAGGTTTGCAGTTCAACCCACTGTGCACACATTTCCTTAATTTTTGAAGTAGGCACAATGGATTCCACAACTGGCATAGGCTTCTCAGGGTTAGCCCCAAACCCTTCAAAATCTTTCTTAATTTCCATACTAATTCTCACCCTTTTTACCACAGGGTTGGCACTAGAAGCTTTCTTGGGGCCCATGGTCACTTATTTTCCAGAAACAGCACCGAAAACACTGTAATAATACGAAATATTCCGAGTGTATGCTTGAATGTTACCGCGGAGGCTGGCTGGTAAACAATGGGACGGGCGGCACATGTGAGGCTGGCTGAGGCCGCACATTGGACGCGTCTCGGATGAAGGTCGCTGAGCGGGTTTTTGTCCACTATGCGGGGCAAAATTTTAGCGAACAAAGCGTTCGCTATGCGGATTGTTCGCTATGCAAGGCGTTCGCTATGCGGGGGTCCACTGTAATTATATCTTAGCTGGTAAGGCCAAATTCTCAACAGAGTTTTGTGGCGCCCAACAAAGTGGGAAAGAAGCTGATATTGATTCAGTGGAAAATGTACTAGTTACGAGAATAACCGCTGATCATGTACCACAGCAAAAATTATCATTACTGGAAGAAATGAATGAACCAGTTGATAAGTTGTGGGATTTAGATGCGATAGGTATTGATGTAAATAAACCAAGCCCACAAGAGTCTCAGACTTATAACCAATATTTGGACACTGTCAAATATAAAGATGGACAGTATTGGGTTAGGTTACCATGGAAATTAAATCCACCACATCTGCCTAGCAATTATCGCATGGCTTTCGGACAGATGAAAGCACAAATACGTGAGCTCAGGAAGAATCCAGAGCTACTGACTGTCTATGATAATATCATACAAGAACAGTTGGACAATAAATTCATTGAGGAAATAGTCGAAGATAAGTTGAAGACAAACGCTCATTATCTCCCGCACCATGGAGTCAGAAAAGATTCTGAAACCACTCCACTACGTGTTGTATATAATTGCAGCACACGTGCAAATAAAGATGTAGCAAGTCTTAATGACTGTCTGATGAGCGGACCCTCACTAACTGAGAAGCTTGGAGACGTGCTTATGAAATTTCGCACAAACCCATATGCCTACACGGCTGATATTTCCAAGGCTTTCTTAAGAGTAGGACTACAAGAAATAGATAGAGATTATACTCGATTCTTGTGGCCTGAAAATCCACATGATCCTCAAAGTCCTGTGAAAACTTATCGTTTCAAATCAGTATTATTTGGTGCAACATCCTCTCCATTCTTACTAGAAGCTACTCTAAATACACATTTGAAGAAATCTGAAAGTCCCTTCAAAGAAGTCTTAAAGAAAAGTTTCTATGTGGACAATCTTCAAGGTACTGTGAATAAAGAGGAGGATTTGAAATCCTTATACAGAGAAGCTAACAAGGAGATGAAAGAAGCAAATATGCCTCTAAGGATGTGGAATACAAATTCAAAGCAATTAAGGGAACTTATCAAAGAAGATTTCCCTGAAACTGAAATTCCTGATTGCAACAATATGCTGGGACTTAATTGGAACACACAGGAAGATACTTTGAGTCTCAAAAGGATAAACAATAAATCATGCAGTACACTCACTAAACGTAGTTTACTGTCAGAGGTATCACAATGTTTTGATCCTCTAGGACTCGTCTCACCAATTACCATAAAAGGTAAAATGCTTATGCAAGATGCATGGAAACTCAAAATTGGATGGGATGAGAACTTGCCTCTAGAAATGAGTCAAGCATGGGATGAAATATCCAAGGAGTTTAAACAACTTCATCAAATTAAATTTCCCAGACAAATAGGTCAAGAGGGAAACAATTACACATTACATGTGTTCTGTGATGCGTCAACCAGAGGTTATGGCGCTGTAGCTTACATGAGTAATGCTGAAGGAAGTACACTAATTACTTCAAAGGCCAGGGTAGCACCCTTGAAGGTCAGAACAGTACCACAATTGGAACTGACAGCACTCTATGTAGGTACAAAATTAGCTGTCTATCTCAACAAAGTACTTGATCATCTCACTATTGAGAAAACCGTGATCTGGAGTGATAATGAGGCAGTTCTCCAGTGGTTAAGAAATAATAAGAGTAAGTTGGTCTATGTACAGAACAGAGTAGCAGAAATAAAAGAGATGCAGAGAGATTATCTCTTTCTTCACGTCTCTACCCAAGAGAATCCAGCTGACATGTTGTCACGTGGTGTCCCACTCAAGAAATTTGTGGATAATAAATTATGGCTCCACGGACCGAACTGGCTCTCTAATGGAAATAACTGGCCTCAGCAAAAAGCTCACATTATGCCAGAAGAAACAGTCTGCTTGAACACAGCAGAAATAAGTTGTGTAAATACTGCAGCAGACACAACAGAAATAGTCATTGATGGATCTAATTACTCATCTTTGGGTAAACTCTTAAGAGTTACAGCTCTTGTCTTTAAATTCATTAAAGGAATTAAACCTGATTATGAATGTCTTGAACCCATTAAATACTGGGTGAAACTAATACAGAAAGACGTTTTCTCTACAGAATATAAATTTCTAGAAACACAAGATAAATCCCCAAAGAAACCTGTCATGATTAATTCTTTAGGACTTTATCTCGACTCAGAAAAGATTATAAGATGTCGAGGAAGAATTCATAATTCTTCACTACCTAAAGAAGCCATATATCCAATATTGATCCCCAAGAATCATTGGCTAACAAAACTGATTGTGCAAAACGCCCACAGTAACGTGTTACATGGTGGGGTAGCTGACACCCTTTGTCATATACGACAATCCTACTGGATACCTCAAGGTCGACAAAGTGTGAAAAAACAAATAAAGGACTGTATTACTTGTCGTCACTACGATATGCGAGTATGTCAGTATCCAGGTCCACCTCCATATCCCGCTGAAAGAGTTTGTCATATCACTCCATTTGAGGTGACAGGTGTAGATTATACTGGACCAATAATTTTAACCAAAACAGTTGACAAAGTTCCCATCAAGGTGTACATCTGTTTGTTCACTTGTGCTACAACTAGAGCAGTACATCTAGAAGTAGCCACTGACATGTCTGCTGAAACCTTTATCAAATTATTCAGAAGGTTTGCAGCCAGAAGGGCATGTCCCAGACTGATGATTTCAGACAATGCAACGAACTTTGTTGCTGGTGCTGCTTATATAAGCAAGATCTTTGATCAACCAGAAGTACAACAGATGCTGAATCAACGCAGATGTCGTTGGAGATACATTCCTCCTAAATCTCCATGGCACGGCGGATTTTATGAAAGAATGATCGGCATTGTAAAGCGTTTTTTAAGGAAGACTCTTCATCGTCAGAGAATAGACTTAGAAGAATTCCGTACAGTTGTGACTGAAATAGAAAATAGAGTCAACAACAGACCTCTAACTTATGTTACCGATGATCTGGACAATTTAGAAGTGTTAAGTCCATCTCATTTACTCCATGGCAGAAGGCTCGAACCTGTTGCTCCCATGAATGATAAAGAAATCATAGAGGATCCTACTTATTTCGAACCTGAGCAACTCAGACGTAAATTCAAACACCTTAATAAAGTGATTGAACGTTGGGAGAAAATTTGGCGAGAAGACTATCTCACCTCATTGAGAGAACACTTCTATGGAGCTGGTGTTCCTGAAAATCATAAGTCCTTAAGACCTGGTGACATAGTGATTATCGACAATGATGGCTATGGTGTTCTCAACACCTTCGACAGATATCGGTGACTTGATAGAAGCTGAAGCGTCCTTGGATGTCCACGTCTTCCATTGTCTAGGAAACGCACACTGGTACACTATGTTCAACAAGATTCGTCTTTATTGTTCACAATGTATCACAAGAGAAGCTGATCACACCTCTCTTATGTTTATCGTGTTCTGCGAGACACTTTATTCACACTAACGCACAGATCAGTGTTCTTTGTTGGTTATCCTGGCGTCAGTGTGACTCTCTCTAGAGTCAAAAGTAATCTGGCCAGACGCCACAGCGCTCCATGACGTCTCTGCCCCCAGCACAAAAAAAAACGCTGACCTAGTACCTTGCATCCTTGTCACCTCCTCGATGAAGCAAAGCAGAATGTTTGTTTCTTGTTGTCTTAATCATAAACAACAATGTACACTATCTTTACTATTACCTGGAGTTTACCTGGAGAGAGTTTCGGGGGTCAACGCCCCCGCGGCCCGGTCTGTGACCAGGCCTCCTGGTGGATCAGCGCCTGATCAACCAGGCTGTTGCTGCTGGCTGCACGCAAACCAACGTACGAGCCACAGCCCGGCTGATCAGGAACTGCCTTTAGGTGCTTGTCCAGTGCCAGCTTGAAGACTGCCAGGGGTCTGTTGGTAATCCCCCTTATGTGTGCTGGGAGGCAGTTGAACAGTCTCGGTCCCCTGACACTTATTGTATGGTCTCTTAACGTGCTAGTGACACTATGGTAATAAAGTGGGAGCAGGATTTTCCTTAATTGTCCTGCTAAGTAAGAGATGTACTGTCTCTTATAAAAATACACGTTGCAACACCGCTGCAAGGAGCAGAGGTCATTTGACCACTCATACGGCATCTGTGATCAATTACTCACTCTAGCAGTAAACAAGACGCTCGCCCCTTCTAGTGGCCCCTCACTGCTGAGAGGGCTGAAGGGGGCTGAAGGGGGCTGAAGGGGGCTGATACCCCCCTCCTGGAGAAAATTTTCTCCACACTAATATTAGGATTATTGAGACAACTGCAGATAATAATAATGTAGACCTAAGACCTTAACATAGGCAGTAATAGGCCAATAATGTAGGCAAACACTAGGTTAAGTTAGATAGGGAGAACTGGCAGCCCAAGCTTGAACGACGAGGTGCGGGTCTCGAAGATGCCAGATCTTTCTTCTTAGACCAGACATCATCTGGACAACACGTGCCGTGATCAGCAGATGGCGCCCCCCACGTGTCTTCACATATGAGACCTGGGGAAATCTGGTAGAGGCACCTCGATGTACCATAGATGACCTCCTCCGTCAGGCCCATACAGTAAGACAAGACCTCCACTTTTCTTGGGATTTCTGGCCAGTGTCTGGGGAAAATTGCGAGTGAGTTGAGCTGTGGCCTTTGTGCAGCCAGCAGTTTATGACCAGTACGTGAATTTGTCTCTTGTCTACCTAGAAGCTAGTGTCTGTTTCTGCATAGTTATACTAGGGGATACACACCCTCTTGGATACAGGAATTTCTGAGGTGAAGGCAGATCACTAATATTGATTGAATATTGCAGGAATTAAGGCTCCCATTTGCACGTGGTTTCTGAGGGGAATACTAGGGGATACACACCCTCTTGGATACAGGAATTTCTGAGGTGCAGGAAGGTCACTAATATTGATTGAATATTGCAGGAATTAAGGCTCCCATTTGCACGTGGTTTCTGATGGGAAGTCCAAAGGGGCTAAGCTTAGGGAGGTTGAAGATCAGGATATATGCTGCAACACCAAGTAAGTTAGTCCTTTAAGAGTGCATGCAGGTGAGATTTCTTGCAACATCAGTCATTTATGAAAATCTGTCCTATAAGCCACTTGCGAGGCTGAGGTACCGACCTCAGAGCTCGGTGTCAACAGAGCTTGCCAGGGTAGGCGACTCCAGACAAATTTTCACAAGCGGTCCTTCAAAACCGTGATGTGGAATAGCTAGGTTAAAATTAACATAGCTAGGCCACAGTTGGGAACCAGTTTAACAGAGTTAGGTTAAGTTAGTACACCTAGGCCCAGAGTTACACAGAGGCTAGGCCAAGCTGACTATACACATTAGTTGTTATTTGCAGTGATTTACAGGCAGGCCAGGTAGGCTAGAGAAGTTTGTGAATTTAATTATTTACAGTGATTACAAGTAATCCAGAGTAGGACACTTGTGTGTTAATGACTTACAGTGGATTTGCAAGGTAGCCACAGTTAGGCTAGGCTTATGCAATATTTACAACAGTTATAGTAGCTAGGACAGATTTAACCTAGTTATTATTTACAGAGAGTTCTAAAGCCAGGTTTAAGCTATAACACACTAGTTAGATTAGGATTTACCTTATCCAACCATCCACACTAGACAGAATAAGCTGGGCACAGTTAGGCCAAGCTGTTTACATACATTATTCATTTACTGATTCACAAGTTGAATTGTTGAATTTATTTGTGTGAACCAAGTGATTTTTTAATTTGTATACTGCATTTTCATTGTGTGATTTTCATTGTCTTTGACTCATTTTAATGTGGGATTTGTGAATTGTACCTTAGACTAAGTAAAGTCCTGTAATTATTTGCTGGCATTGCAGAGGAAATTGCTAGGTTAAGCTTTCACATCAATACACATTTCGATTGGGATTTGAGAGCTAACAGTGTACATTTTGATTCAGAGTAGTGTCAATATAATAAAGGGAGTTGTTAAGCTTGTTGAGAAGCCTCGAGACTCGTTCATTCTTGCCTAATACCGTTCGTGCTGTGGGGTCGGCTAATTGAAGTACAAATTAGTACCTAACTAAACCGCAACTATGGCAGGTGAAGATGAAGTACCAGCTGTCCCAGCTCTAAGTCAATTAAAGTGGTCTATGGGAGCCTATAAGGGATGCCTGAGCAAAGCATGTGAGGAGTGCTGTATGGCCAGGCAAGATCAGGATGTAGACTGTGAAGAACTTGAGAGTTGCCTGAAACCTTTGGAGCAAAGGCTGGAGGCTTTTGAGAGATCATTTATCCTTTATGAGACAGAAGCCTATACTACAGGCGAGTCTGACTATACAGTCAAGGTAGCACGAAAGGACTACGACGAACGAAGGGCAGAGTGTAAAGCAGAGATGAGACTCTGCAGGCAGTTAATAAAGACTTTGAAGGCCGGTACAGCAGGGGCAGCAAATGTTTCAGGGAACATGAACAACAGCACTCCTGTTAATGTGTTGCCCAGATTGCCCCAGTTGAATTTACCAACGTTCAACAGAACCTTAACAGAGTACATTGCTTTCTGGGATCAGTTTATAGCCCAGATAGATGACAGAGACGATTTGTCAGATGCCGTCAAATTACAGTATTTACGTTCACAGCTCAAAGGTAAAGCCTTGGACTTGGTCCGGCATTACCAAACCACTGACACTAATTACCAACATGCCAAAGACCAATTAAAGGACATGTTTGGCAACACTGAGGAGATAAAGGTAGCTATACTTTATCGGTTGTTGGATCTAGAGGCTTGTCGCCATGACCTTCAGAGCCTAGAGAAGTTCCGAATCGAAGTTATGAGTTTGACAAATAGTCTTAAAGATTTACATGATTGGGGTAAATCAGAATGGTTCATCAGTCAGGTGATTCAGAGGAAACTGGCTGGCATCTTGTTTCTCATTTGAGTATAGGTGTGAGAGAAGAGTCACCACCATCACCACATAAAAACCCAGACAGTTACTCAAAGATCTCGAGAGATCAGTCTAAAGCTCATATGACTAACGTTGGAGTGTACTATGGTAAAGAAGTGTCTAAGGTAAGAACCTCCAAGCAGAACCTCAGAGGCACTCATGCCAGAATATGCTTGTTCTGCGAAGGTGAACACGCTAGCACGAGTTGCCCAGAGTATACAACACTGAGCAGTAGGCAACAGAGACTAAAGGAGTTGAGACTCTGCTTCAAGTGTTGTGGGGAACATTTTGCCAGGGACTGTAACACCCAGCTCAGTGAGTGTCGAGTCTGTTGCAAAGGTAAGCACCATACTGCACTATGTCCCAATAATTTAAGGGAACCCCAGGCTAGTAGGGATATCTCTCAGGTAGATTATTATTATTATAATCAAAAAGAAGCGCTAAGCCACAAGGGCTATACAGCGCTGCAGGGCAGGAAGGAAGCGAGGGCATCAGGTGGTAAAAGGGAGGTGAATGAGTCATAGGTTACGGATAACAGCGGAGCAGTGGACAGTGAAAGGGTAAAGGGCAGCAAGAGACTGAGCTAGAAAGGGCTGAGGGGAGTGCGTAAGGTATCATCATCAAAGTTTGTGGAGTAAATCAGTCATTGTCAAGAAGTCAATGAGAGAGTCAGGATTAAAGGAGGGGCCACCAGCAAGAAGGGAAGGTAAAGAGAGAGTAGTAGAACGAAGACGGCGTTGGAGGTAAATTCTGCGTGCTCATTGATAGAGAGGGCAGTCTAACAGAATGTGGCTAATCGATACTGGAACTTGACACTGCTCACAGAGAGGTACAGGGTGCCTCTCCATGAGATACCCGTGAGTAAGACGAGTGTGGCCAATGCGAAGGCGGGAGAGAGTGGTCTCCCAACCACGGCACTGATGACAAGAAGACGGCCAGTAACCTATGCTCGGTTTAATAGAATGAAGTTTGTTACCAAGCAGAGTTGACCAACGTTGTTGCCACCGGGCGTGAAGGTGGGTAGCTATTGCAGCAAAATAGTCCAGAAATGGAACACCTCTATAGGAAATTGGTAGGTCATGTACTGCTGACCGCGCAGCAGTGTCTGCCTGTTCATTGCCCTGTACGTTGACATGACCAGGGACCCAACAAAAAATAATATCTTTATGCTTCGTAGAGATACGGCGAAGCCAAAGTTGGATACAGAGAACTAGGGGGTGAGATGTATCAAATTTTCGTATAGTCTGTAGAGCACTAAGGGAGTCTGAGACTACCACAAATGATGACACAGGCATAGATGCGATACAAATAAGTGCTGCAAGAATGGCATACAATTCAGCAGTAAAAATGCTAGCCGAAGATAGTAAATGCCCCCGCATGACGCTGTCCGGAAACACCTCTGCGAATCCGATGCCATCTGAAGACTTAGAGCCATCTGTGTACACAGCGGTGTCATGAGAATGGGAGTGGAAGTGATCAAGAAAAAGAGAGCGGGAAGCCACCATAGGCAGTTGAGCTTTCGAGCAAGGGAGTGAGAAAGAACAGACCCAAACAGCTGGAACTTAACAGGGGGGTAGGGAAAAGCAAGATGCTATATGAACATATAAAGGTGATAACTGAAGGGAAGACAAGAGTGAATGTAGGCGAAGAGAAAAGGGACGGAGCAAACAGGGGCAGCGAACGAATAAAGAATGTCTACTAATATCGGTGACCATTCTATAAATGGAAGGATTGTGGAGATTGTGAGAGCGTACATAGTAGCGAAGGCAATGGGCATCACGGCGATCAGACAAGGATGGAACATTCGCTTCTGCATAGAGGCTCTCAACAGGGGAAGAGCGAAAAGCACCAAGGCACAAATGTAATCCTTGGTGATGGATAGGGTTAAGGCTAGAGAGAGTAGCAGGAGAGGCCGCGGAATAAATCTGGTCACCATAATCGAGTTTTGATAAAACAAGGGCTGAATGTAGGCAAAGCAGAGTTCGACGATCAGCTCCCCGGGAAAGATGAGCAAAGGTTTTAAAAAGGTTTAGCCGGCTGTGACAAGTTGCCTTCAGAGAGGTAATGTGAGGTTTCCAGGATAACCTACGGTCAAAGAGAAGCCCTAGAAACCTGACTGTATCACGTTCAGGGATACGGGAGCCATAGAGATACAAAGGATGATCGGAGATGACAGAGCGTCTAGTGAAAGTAATTTGGTGAGTTTTGGTACTGGAAAATTTAAACCCATGCGTGGTGGCCCAAGTGGAAACATGGTCGACCGCATGCTGGAGAGAAACTGCAATGAGATGACAGTCAGCGCCTGCACAAGCAATAGCGAAGTCATCAACACAGAGTGATGACCAAATATTGGGTGGAAGAACAGAGGCCAAATCATTTATAACAAGGAGAAAAAGTGTTGTGCTTCGAACACATCCCTGAGGGACACCTTCAGCTTGGACGAAGTCCGGGGAAAGAACATTATTGACTCGAACACGGAAATGTCTGTCAGTTAAAAAGTTCTTAAGGAAGAATGGTAGATTGCCTCGGAGGCCTAAGGAGTGGGCCTGGGCCAAAATATTATACCTCCAAGTTGTGTCATATGCCTTCTCAAGGTCAAAAAATATGGCAATAACCGAGTGATTATTCGCAAAGGCATTACGAACATACGTATCCAAGCATAGTAAGGGGTCTATGGTAGAATGGCCCTTACGAAAGCCATATTGACTAGCGGAGAGACTGTTGTGTGTCTCTAAATACCACATTAAATGTCAATTTACGAGACGTTCCATCACTTTGCAAACTGCACTAGTAAGAGCGATGGGACGATAGTGGGAGGCATCATGTCCTCTAGTACCCGGTTTGCGGAAAGGGAGAACAATGGCAGATTTCCACAGCTGGGGAAGAACTCCTTGTGCCCAAATAAGATTGAAGAGGTGTAAGAGGACTACAAGGGCTGACTGATGTAAATGTTGTAACATACGAATATGAATGTCGTCAGGCCCAGCTGCCGATGATCGGCAAGCTGAGAGCGTTGCCTCCAGTTCTTAAAGTGTAAAAGGCACATTATACTGTTCTTCTCTGAGAGAAGAAAAGTCCAAGGGTACTAACTCTCTGGCAGACTTTGAGGAAAGAAACGAGGGGCATAGATGGAGTCCCCAGGAAATACGGACCAGATGTGTGCCAAGTTCAATGGCAACGTCGAGAGGGCTTGCTACATCAACACCAGCGACCCGTAGAACAGGAGCCGGGTCAGGATAGTATTTACCACTCAATTTCCTCACTTTTTTCCAAACTGCACTCATAGAAGAAGCGTGATGGTGGAAACATAGTCTCGCCAACAAGTGCGTTTAGCATCACGGATGACACGGCGAGCGATCGCACGCTTCTGCTTAAAATCAAGAAGTCTCTCAGCAGTTCTATTGTACTGGTACCTGCCCTATGCAGCGCATTTCAAACGTATTGCACGAGCACAAGCAGGAGATCACCAAGACACGCACTTCTGAGAATGCCTGCCTGAGGTTTGGGGTATAGAATGAGAAGCTGCGGTATAAACTGACGTCGAGAAGAGGTGTAGGAGCTCATCAACAGAGGATGAAGAAGGAACCTCACTAAAAGCAGTGAGGTGCGAGTAAAGATCCCAATTTGCCCGATCAAATTGCCAGCGAGGGCTACGGAAAGGTGGTGAATAGGAAGGAGAAGTAAGAATGATTGGAAAATGATCGCTGTCATGTAAGTCCGGTAGAACAGACCAGGTGAAGTCTAGTGCAGTGGAGGAAGAGCAGACTGATAGATCGATGCAAGAGAGAGTATGAGTACGAGGATCAAAATGGGTGGGAGTACCCGTATTTAAAACATGGAGGGGGTGAGAGGCGAGAAAAGCCTCCAACTGGATGCCACGTGAGTCACAATGAGACCCCCCCAGAGGAAATGGTGGGCATTAAAATCACCAAGTAACAGAAGTGGTGGTGGTAAGGATGAAACAAGAATGGTAAAGTCTGGGATAGAAAATGCTCGAGAAGGAGAGAGATATAAAGAACATATTGTAAACCACTTATTCAAGTGGATACGGGCTGCAGTGTAATGCAGCGAGATATGGACAAATAGTTGACAGTACGGAATATCATTGTGTAGAAGAAGGGCACTTTCATTAAAGGTCCCATCTGAGAAAGGATCCGAAGAATACAATAAATTATAGCCTGAGATAGGTTGGAAAACAGCCGAGTGTAATTTTGGTCCTTGTAAGCAAGCACCAACAGGGGAAAACCTGGAAAGCAACATCTCAAGCTCACCCCGATTACCCCTGAGGCCGCGGATATTCCACTGTAAATAGGCCATGATTGGCGATGAAGAAAATACCAGAAATCCGTAGGGAAAGGCACCTACGGACTAGAGGGGTTAGAAAAGTCAATGTGTGGTGGCATTGGAAGACGTTCAAGCAGCGAAGGAACGGAGCGTTGTGAAGAATGGGGTTGTGAAGATGGAGGAGAGGGAAGAGAAGGAACAGGAAGTGAATCAGTGTCCATTGAAGGTTTAGTCTCTGCAATATATTCTGAAATGGCTTCAAGTGTTTCTGAATTCAAAGATGTATGGGAGACCATATTGGAGATAGAAGGAGGAGGGTGAGTAAAGATTGGGACAGTAATGGACTGTACTAAAGTAGAAGGGGTGAATCAGTGTCCATTAAGGAGTGCAATATATTCTAAAGGACTGAATTCAAAGAGATGAAGATAGAAGGAGGAGGGTGAGTAAAGATTGGGACAGTAATGGACTGTACTAAAGTAGAGGGGGAGGTAAGAGTGTAAAGGACTGGAGATGAAGTGTGGGGGGGGACAGAAGAGGCAGAAACCTGGGAGGTGGCAGAAGAGGGAGAAACTTGGGAGGGGACGGGGGTGGAAGGCATAGTACGAGGAGGAGGGTGAATCTCCACACTTGTAATAGAGCCAGAGAGAGGGGAAGAACTAGGTACAGAGACTGGAAAGGTAAAGTGTGGAGGTGGAAGAAGGGAAGGAAGGGGCAAAGAAGATTTGAGCAATGTGGATTTTTTGGACTTCTGAGAAGTAGAGGGGTGATTGGTATTAGGTGTCGTACGAGGTCTTGTCGATACTGGGGCTTGTGAGGAAGGACGCGAAGATGTGAGAACAGACTGAGTTGTAGTCGGGACGTCAGAGCCAAGGACAGCAAAAGGATTAGATGCTGGAGTGGCTATGGGAGGGGTAACAACAGAGGAGGCTGCAGAAGATGGGACCCCAGAAGTGGGGGGATGTTTTGAAACATGAGAATAAGAAACACGGGGTAGTTCCCCTTGGAGGCGGAGATGAGTAACTGCCATAGCATAAGGGAGACCTTCTGCCTCTTTGAGGCAACGGATTTCACGTTCATTTAAGTAGACCTGGCAACGGCGGGAGTACGAAGGGTGAGCTTCATTACAATTAAGGCAAGATGGAGGTTGACTGCAAGATGTATTAGAATGGTCGTCGGCACCACAGACTGGGCATTCGGCCATAGATCTGCAATATTTCGCTGGGTGACCAAAACGCCAGCAATTTCTACACTGTTGCGGTGTAGGTATCACCTTTCGAACTTGTAACCAATGTCCCGCGACATATACAGAGGACGGGAGTTCTCGGCTGTCAAAAGTTAAACGAGCTACATTGCAAGGGTAACGTCTCTGCCCACGGGCAGGAAGGACATAAGTGTCTACTTTGAGGATTGGGAGATCCTGGAGTTCCAGCTGTTCAAGAATGTCATTGCCACATGACTGGAAATTCTGTTGGACTATGGAATGGGGCAGAATGACAGTATCACTACAAGAATTGAGAGAAAGATGTTTTTCAATAGTGATAGGAGTAGTATCTATATGCGAAAGGAGAGAAAGATCATGAGCTTGGGTAGCATTCTGGACAGTGACGATGCGCGTACCGCTCTTGAGAGCATGAAATGAAATATCTCTCCAACATGACGCAGGAGCGCTTTGCCAATACTATGGTCAGAAAGGTAGGCAGAAGAAGAAGTCGGTCTTAAAGTAAAGAATTTAGTCCATTGTGTGGTCTGAAACTGAGCGTGGAGAGGGAGTGCATGACATGTCGGTCTTTTCCGAGTAGAATGGGAAGGTAACAAAGGAGTATCATCAGGAGATTGACGTTGGCGTTTAGGAGTAAGACCGGAGTTGGTCTGTCGTGAAACGGGCTGGCGATTCGAAAATTGCCATACCGTAGAGGGAGAGGCCGGAAGCATAGTCAAAGGAGAGCGGAGTTCAGACAAATCGAAGGAGTCAGTCGAAGCCCCGGTACCTGAAGCAGGTGAGGAAACAGCACCAGCAAGAGGTACAGGGGCATCAGGAGTGTCCGAAGAGTGGTCTAAAAACAAGGCAGGGTCAGAATAGGGTGCGGTATCAAGAAGGGGCCCGGGGGTAGTGGGTTCATGGATTGGGTTCTCCATGATTAGGTTACTCCTTTGCTTTTTGTTTTTAAGAAAAAAAAAAGAAAGTAGAAACGAAAATAAAAATAAAAAAAAGAATAAAAAAAGGGGGGAGCGGGGAGGAATAGTTCCCAGGAGGAATGAAAGGGCTGGAAATCTCCCTCTGCACCCAAGAGGACCTCAGCACCGCTAGTAGTGCAGATACAGCATGGAACCCGTGCCATACCCTACCCTTCATGCCAGTAAACCAGCAATCCGGGATAGCAACCTCACATCTGCCGAGCTACCTCGGTGGACAAAAGAGAGGGCGGCCGGATATCCGCCACAAAGCATACCTCCTTCGGCCACCACCCCCGGAATCTGAAAGGAGGCTTCCAGAGATACACCCATCGCCCGAAAGACACCCAAAGCTACTCCGGGATACTGGAGAGGGATCGGGACATCCCCAGGCGATCCAGATTCCACGGCAAACTACGCCACCACCAAGAACCTCAACGGAATGGGATGGACCCCGGTATCCTTTCCCCTACCTAGGAACTAGCGCGCCTGTGGGAGAAATCCCAAAGGCCAAAAAGAGGAAGGGCAAAAGGGAGGGGTGGGGAGGAGGAGGAAAGGAAAAAGGGGAGGATGGGATAGGGGAGGGGAGATTGGGGGGTAATTAGGTTCGGTCTGAGGAAGAAGACCGACAGGTCTAATTCCTCAGACCAAGAGCCTCTTCACCACGCCAAGGAGCCCCCCTTGAAGAGGTCTCTCAGGTAGAGATAGTCTGAGCCTGAAATGGTAGCCAGTGAGATTAGTGGGAGTGAAGTCTCTAATCTGAGTGAGAATCATGGAGGTGCTGCCCTACCTACAGTCATGGCAAAGATTGTGAATGGGCACAGGTCCGAAACAACTCGATTATTCTTTGACCCAGGAGCACAAGTATCCTTGATAACAAAGAAGTTGGTGGCTAAATTAAAGTTGAAGGTCACAAGGAAAGTTAGCATGATGTTGAGAAAGGTTATAAGTCAGGCCGCACCCAAATCTTATGATGTGGTGGATGTCACAGTCAAATTAGGTGGACATCACAGAGACATTACAGCCTTGGTGGTAGAGGCATTACCCAGGGCAATGACAGCGAGAAGTCTTGCTGCAGTAGCTAAGCGATTGAAAGACCTTGACGTGAAGCTGGCAGACCAGGGAATTACCACTGACACAGTCAGAAATGTAGGTATCCTGGTGGGAGCCAATCAGATAGATGACTTCCTGTCTACACGATGGACGTTTAGGGAAGGAATTAGTTTATACAGATCCCCAGTAGGATACATCATAGGCGGCAGGATTCCACCTAAATTCCCTGCCATGCCAGATAGAGGAGAAGCTGTCCCCATGATAGCTGGGGGAGTAGTGATAATGAGTACCAGTATACAGGATGAACCGCCAGGGAAGCTGAACCAGCTAGGGAGTGACAAACACTTGGCCACCTTGGGAAAACACTTCTACAGGGTACGTAAAGAGGGAGATAGATTGCCATTAAATCCAGGGAACCTCGTATCAGTGGGAGGAAAGGCTACCATGGCATGTGGGCCACTGGGTGGGAAAGTACAGAGCCACTCAGTCAAGGCTAGACATACGAAAGATGTTAAAGTTAAAGGAAAGGGTTCTAAGACCACAGGAACCAACAAGTTTACACCCCCAGAGATCCACACAGGGGAAACTGGATGGTTGAAGTTAGACCGGAGTCTGCTCGACGAGAGTGACCGGACGGCACTCGTGTCCAGGGTCCACCATGGGAGCTTGCGGAAGTTCAACTTGATTTAGACTTAGTGCCTTCCTTCGCCGGCAGGAGGATGTTGGAACTTATTCGGTCCGAGAAGTCCCAACGGAAAAAAACACACCGCTTGAGGGTCCTTACACCAACCCAAAAAACAAAAACACACTCTCCCGGGTTGGCGGAGGTGGATGGGAGGTACTTCTTAATTTATAGATTTACCCTTCAGGGAAGTAGGTAGTTTATACTGTTAGTACACTAATATTAGGATTAGTGAGGCAACTGTAGATAATAATAATGTAGACCTTAGACCTTAACATAGGTAGTAATAGGCCGATAATGTAGGCAAACACTAGGTTAAGTTAGCTAGGGAGAACTGGCAGCCCAAGCTTGAAAGACGAGGCGCGGGTCTCGAAGACGCCAGATCTTTCTTCTTAGACCAGACATCATCTGGACAACACGTGCCATGATCAACAGATGGCACCCCCCACGTGTCTTCACATATGAGACCTGGGGAAATCTGGTAGAGGCACCTCGATGTACCATAGATGACCTCCTCTGTCATGCCCATACAGTAAGACAAGACCTCCACTTTTCTTGGGATTTTTGGCCAGTGTCTGGGGAAAATTGTGAGTGAGTAGAGCTGTGGTCTTTGTGCAGCCGGCAGTTCATGACAAGTACGTGAATTTGTCTCTTGTCTACCTAGAAGCTAGTGTCTGTTTCTGCATAGTTATACTAGGGGATACACACCCTCTTGGATAGAGGAATTTCTGAGGTGCAGGCAGGTCACTAATATCGATTGAATATTGCAGGAATTAAGGCTTCCGTTTGCACGTGGTTTCTGAGGGGAAGTCCAAAGGGGCTAAGCTTAGGGAGGTTGAAGATCAGGATATATGCTGAAACGCCAAGTTAGTCCTTTAAACGTGCATGCAGGCGAGATTTCTTGCAACATGTCATTTATGAAAATCTGTCCTATAAGCCACTTTTGAGGCTGAGGTACCGACCTCAGAGCTAGGTGTCAACAGAGCTTGCCAGGGTAGGTGACTCACTTGGAGGCAGTCCAGACAAATTTTCACACCCACTCATGTATTTATCTAACCTATTTTTAAAACTGCACAACGTTTCAGCCTAAATAACTGTACTCAGGAGTTTGTTCCACTCATCCACAACTCTATTACCAAACCAGTGATTTCCTATATCCTTCCTGAATCTGAATTTTTCTAATTTGAAACCATTGCTGCGAGTCCTGTCTTGGCTGGAAATTTTCAGCACGCTATTTACATCCCCTTTATTTTTTCCTATTTTCCCATTTATACATCTCGATCATATCCCCCCTACTTCTATGCCTTTCGAGAGAGTGCAGATTTAGGGCCGTCAGTCTATTCTCATAGGGAAGATTTCTGATACATGGGATCATCTTTGTCATCCTCTTCTGTATGTTTTCCAGAGCATTTATATCCATTCTGTAATACAGTTATCAGAACTGAGCAGCATAGTCTAAATGAGGTTTAACCAAGGATATATAGAGTTGAAGAACATGAGGACTTCTATTATTTATACTTCTATATATGAAGCCAAGAATTCTGTTAGCTTTATTGCAGACACTACTGCACTGTCTTGGTGTTAGATTACTGCTAACCAGAACTCCTAAATCCTCCTTGCAATCAGTAGTATTAAGATCTACATTATTTAGTTTATATGTCGCATGGTTAACTGTCAAACATTTAGAACTTTGCATTTGTCAATATTAAACTGCATCTGCAACTTCTCCGACCATTGCATCAGTCTATTCAAATCATCCTGGAGTGCTCTAGTGTCCTCATTAGAATGAATTGGATGGCCTATTTTGGTGTCATCAGCAAATTTGCTTATGTTGCTATTTATTCCCTCATCTATGTCGTTTATGTAAATTGTGAACAACGGGCCCAACACTGATCTCTGAGGAACACCGCTTGTGATGTGCCCCCATTCTGATTTCTTCCCATTTATGCAAACTCGCTGCTGTCTATTTGTCAGCCATGCCTCTACCCAGGAAAAAATTTCTCCTCCTATTCCGTGTGCCTTAAGTTTTCTCAATAGCCTGTGGTGAGGAACTCTATTGAAAGCCTTACCGAAGTCCATATACACAATATCATATTCATTACAATGATCTACCTCCTCAAACACCTTAGTGAAAAAAGTTAGTAAATTCATAAGACAGAAATGCCCCTTTGTAAAACCGTGTTGAGATTCGTTAATCAATCTGTGCCTGTCAAGATGGCTAGGAATTGCTTCAGCAATTAGTGATTCCATAAATTTTCCCACTATGGAGGTAAGGCTTATTGGTCAATAGTTCAAAGCCAAGGACCTGTCACCTGCCTTGTAAATAGGTATTACATTTGCCATTCTCCACTTATCAGGCACTATGCCAGTTTGTAGTGATATGTTAAAAAGATTAGCCAAAGGTATGCTAAGCTCCTCTTTACATTCCTTTAACACCCTTGCAAACAGTTCATCAAGGCCTGGGGATTTGTTAGGTTTTAGTTTCTCTATTTGTCTGAGTACCATGTCACTAGTTACTGCAATTTTACATAGTTTATCATTCTGTTCTACATAATCTATTATTTCGGGAATATTGCTGGTATTTTCCTGGGTGAAAACTGAGAGGAAGTAGGTATTGAGAATTTCACACATACCCTTATCACTGTCAGTGATCTGGGTCAATCTTGTCCCTAATCTTACTTCTGTATACCTGAAAGAACCCTTTTGGGTTAATCTTTGAATCACTTTCAACCTTAGCCTCATAATCCATTTTTGCTTTTCTTACTCCTTTTTTTATTTCTCTCTTTAATTGAATATATTGAATTCTTAACTGTCCATCCCCTCTTTTGATACACATATATATGCCTCTCTTTTGACCAATGAGATGTTTTAATCTATTGTTCATCCATTTGGGATCATTTTTGTTAGATCTAATTTCCCTACTCAGAACAAAAGTTGTCTGGGCAGCTAGAACTATGCTCTGAAAGACCTCATATTGGCAACCAAGATCACCTACCTGACCCATAATTAGGACATCCCAATTTAGCCCACCCAGGTAATTTTTCAGTCCCATGAAGTCGGCCAAGAGAAAATCTGGGACAGAGATTTGATTGCAGTTATCTGGGCAATTCCATTATATATTGAAACTAAGTGATTTGGGATCACTTTCCCCAAGCTCATCATTAACCTCAAGATTATTAATTAGTGAATCTTTGTTGGCAAGAACCAAGTCAAGCAGATTGTTTCCTCTAGTTGGTTATGTCACAACCTGTTCGAAAAAGCAATCCTGAACCGTATCAAGAAAATCACTAGACTCAAGATTTCCTGTCATATTATTCCAATCAATTGTGTAAAGTTAAAATCTCCAATTATCTCAACATTTTCATATCTAGATGCCTTATGAATTTTGTCCCATAACAGCTTACCGCCCTCCCTATCAAGGTTTGGGGGCTTATAAATCACACCCAAAATTAATTTGTCACATCCCTCGAGAAACTGTAGCCAAACAGATTCTGTGTTTGATGTTTCTAATCTTATATCATGTCTAAGGCAACAATTTAAATTTTCTCTGACATACATAGCCACACCACCACCCTTCCTGTTGACCCTATCAGTGTGGAATATTATTATTATTATAATCAAGGGGGAAGCGCTAAACCCGGAGGATTATACAGCTCAGTGTGGAATAGCTTATAACCCTGTATGTTGCATTCAGAAGGCATTTCTCTATCTTTCAGGTTGAACCAGGTCTCTGTTATACCAATAATATCTATATTACCTACACTTGCAAGTAATTTTAGCTCATCTATCTCATTTCTTAGACTCCTACTATTTGTATAGTAAACCTTAAGGGAGCTACTCACTCCTTGCCCTCTACTATCTCTCTTTGTTTGTTGATCAATGATTTGCCATTACTAACAACTTTATTTTGAATATTGTCTTTTAAACATATCCCTGAGGTATCCTAGTAATAACTGCTGTTTTTAACCCAAATGCTGCAGCCTGATTATTTCCCACAAACAACTATACCTCTATAATCTATCAGTTTAAATTCCTAGACAAGTCATCAGTTACCCTCTCAATTGAATTGGCTAATGCAACTACTCCATTCCCAGAGAGATGAACCCCATCCTTGCATACATATCACGTTTGCCAAGGAATAGGTCCTAGTTATCAATGAATGGGATTGAAAGTTCCTTGCAGTACCTGTCTAGCCAGCAATTTGTACCAATTGCCCTAGACATCCATTCATTGCCCACTCCCTTTTAGGCAAGATGCTACATATGACTGGGATCCCTCCCTTAGACCTAACTACTTCTATGGCTAACCTGTACTTATCCAGCAGCTCCTCTCTCCTGCCCTTCCCATTGTCATTATCCCCAGCATTAAGACAGATAATGGGCTTGTTCCCATTACGTGCCATAATATTATCCAACCTGCTGACTATGTCACCTACACCAGCTCCAGGAAAGCACACTCTCTGTCTGACCTTTCTGTCTCTGTTACAAAATGCACTGTCCATATATCTTACCTGAGAATCGCCTGTTAAAATATTCTTTCCTTGATTAGCAGGGGAATCAGTGGTGCCTTCAACCTCACTAACCACTGAAGTACACTCGGAGAACAGAGAATCGATTTCCTACCTTCACATCTTTTCTATTAACTCTCCTCATCTTCCTTCTTCCTGAACTGTGAACCACTTGCAAAAGCGGCTGCCACTATCACTGCTGGTGACCATTCCTTCCTTACCATCTATGCGAAGCTTCAGCCTCCTATTTTCCTCCTGAAGAAGCAAAATCTCCTTCTTCAACACTTGAACCTGAGATTCTAAAGCACTACAACAAGTCATGGTGCTTAGTAACAGCCCACGCTAACTCCCAAGAGCTTAGGCAGGTATGACAGCAGGTGACCACTGACCTGAGCATACTGAGTTGGGAGTTCTCACAGTTGCTCTTTGCTGATGACACTGTGCTTATGGGAGAATCTGAAGAGGAGTTTCAGAGGTTTCTGGACGAGTTTGGTAGGATACATAAAAGAAGGAAATTAAAAGTGAATATAGGATAGTGTAAGGTGATGAGGTTAACAAAAAAACAATAGGTAACAAGATTAGATATCAGATTGGAGAGAGATAATATGGAGTAGGTGAATGTATTCAGATAATTGGGAGTGGAAGTGTCAGCAGATGGGTCTATGAAAGTTGAAGTGAATCATAGAATTGATGAGGAAAAAAGGTGAGTAGTGCACAAAGGTGACAAAGAACTTTCACCATGGAAGCAAAGAGGGGAATGTATGAGAGTATAGTTATACCAACACTCTTATATGAGTGTGAAGCATGGGTAGTGAATGTTGCAACAAGGAGAAGGCTGGAGGCAGTAGAGATGTCATGTCTGAGGGCAATGTGTGGTGTGAATATAATGCAAAGAAGTTGTAGTGTGGAAATTAGGTGGTGTGGGATTACTAAAAGTATTATCCAGAGAGCTGAGGAGGGGTTGTTGAGGTGGTAATAGAAAGACTTCAAGACTGTATAAATTTGTAGTGGAGGGAAGGCAGGGTAGAGGTCAGCCTAGGAGAGGATGGAGGGAAAGGGTAAAGGAGGTTTTGTGTGCTAGGGGCTTGGACTTCCAGCATGTGTGAGCATGGTAGATAGGAGCGAATGGAGACAAATAGATTTTAGGACTTGATGTGCTGTTCGACTGTGAGGAAGGTAACATTTATGAATGGATTCTGAGAAACCGGTAGGCCGGACTTGCGTTCTGGAGATGGGAAGTACAGCATATAAACTCTGAAGGAGGGGTGTTAATGCTGCAGTTTTATAACTCTAGTGTAAGCACACCTCTGGCAAGACAGTGATGGAGTGAATGATGATGAATGTTTTACTTTTATGGGCCACCCTTCCTTGGAGGGAAATGGCCAATGAGTTAATAAAAAAAAAGTATATATATTCTTATGTTTATAACTGAAATAATCCTGAAACATTAAACACTAACATGTTTTATCTCATGTATGTACTCGCATGTGTTTCACAAGATAGCATTTTACAGCAAAACATCTCAGACACTCTGAACACTGAAATGGTTTTTTTCCTGTGTGTAGCTGCATATGTCTCACAAGACTGCCTTTTTCAGTAAAACATCTCGGACACTCTGAACACTGAAATGGTTTATGTCCTGTATGTTTTTGCATATATGACATAAGATTACCTTTTCTATTAAAACACTTCAGACACTCTGAACACTGAAATTTTTTATCTCCTGTGTGTATTACCATATGTTTCACAAGACTGAATTTTTGACTGAAACATTTCAGACACTCTGCACACTGAAATGGTTTATCTCCTGTATGTATTTGCATATGATTCAAAAGATTGCCCTTTTGACTAAAGCATTTCAGACACACTGAACATTGAAATGATTTATCTACTGAATGTACTCGTTTACGTTTCACAAGACTACCTTTTCCACTAAAACATTTCAGACACTCTGAACACTGAAATGGTTTATCTCCTGTGTGTACATGCATATGCTGAACAAGACTGCATTTTACACTAAAACATTTCAGACACTCTGAACACTGAAATGATTTATCTCCTGTATGTTTTCGCATATGTCTCACAAGACTGCCTTTTAAAGTAAAACGTTTCAGACACTCTGCACATTGAAATGGTTTATCTCCTGCATGTATTTGCATATGTCTCACAAGACTGCCTTTTACAGTAAAACATTTCAGACACTGTGTACATTGAAATGGTTTATCTCCTGTATGTATTTGCATATGATTCAAGAGACTGCCCTTTTGACTAAAACATTTCAGACACTCTGAACATTGAAATGGTTTATCTCCTGTATGTATTTGCATATGAGTCAAAAGATTGCCCTTTTGACTAAAACATTTCAGACACTCTGAACATTGAAATGGTTTATCTCCTAAATGTAATCGTTTATGTTTCATAAGACTACCTTTTTCAGTAAAACATTTCAGACACTCTGAACATTGAAATGGTTTATCTCCTGAATGTACTCGTTTATGTTTCATAAGACTACCTTTTTCAGTAAAACATTTCAGACACTCTGAACACTGAAATGGTTTTTCTCCTGTATGTACTCGCATATGTGTTATAAGATGGCTTTTTACACTAAAACATTTCAGACACTCTGAACATTGAAATGGTTTATCTCCCGAATGTATTCGTTTATGTTTCATAAGACTACCTTTTTCAGTAAAACATTTCAGACACTCTGAACACTGAAATGGTTTTTCTCCTGTATGTACCCGCATATGTGTTATAAGATGGCTTTTTACACTAAAACATTTCAGACACTCTGAACATTGAAATGGTTTCTCTCCTGAGTGTACTTGTAAATGTCTCACAAGACTGCCTTTTATACTAAAACATTTCAGACACTCTGAACATTGAAATGGTTTCTCTCCTGAGTGTACTTGTAAATGTCTCACAAGACTGCCTTTTACACTAAAACATTTCAGACACTCTGAACATTGAAATGGTTTATCTCCTGAATGTACTCGTTTATGTTTCATAAGACTACCTTTTTCAGTAAAACATTTCAGACACTCTGAACACTGAAATGGTTTATCTCCTGTGTGTACTTGTAAATGTCTCACAAGACTGCCTTTTACACTAAAACATTTCAGACACTCTGAACACTGAAATGGTTTTTCTCCTGTATGTACTCGTTTATGTGTTACAAGATGGCTTTTTACACTAAAACATTTCAGACACTCTGAACACTGAAATGGTTTTTCTCCTGTATGTACTCGCATGTGTGTTACAAGACTGCTTTTTACACTAAAACATTTCAGACACTCTGAACACCGAAATGGTTTTTCTCCTGTATGTACTCGCATATGTGTTACAAGATGGCTTTTTACACTAAAACATTTCAGACACTCTGAACACCGAAATGGTTTTTCTCCTGTATGTACTCGCATATGTGTTACAAGATGGCTTTTTATACTAAAACATTTCAGACATTCTGAACACTGATATGGTTTATTTCCTTTATGTTTCATAATTTTCAAGAGAAGGTATTTCATTTTAAAATATTTTAGTTATTCAACAGTGGTATCATTAATCTTTCTTATGTACTCTTATGTATTTTTCAAGATTTACTTTTTGTTAAACTATTTTGGACACTGAAGACACAGTTTTCCACATGAATATATTACCAGGCTACAAAACTATTTCTCTAATTAAGTTTATTTTTTAACTTAAAGAACTGCAATAATTTTTGTTCGTTTGTAAAATGACTAACATAAGTATTAGAATTCTGCAGATACACTGAAGAACATTTTTTCTTAAGTTTAAACATGCATTTTCTGAAAATTGTTAACTACAGCATTACTAACTTTTATTTTTCTTTGAACTGCCTTGAAATTTTCAGAGAGAATTCTATTTATGAAATTTTTTTATTATTAATAATGCAAGGCCAATTAAAAAAAATCAGAATCACAAGTGATGCTCTTCTTGCAATACTGAAGGCCAGTTAAAAATTCATCAGAATCACAAGTGTTGGTGTTCTTGCAATATTTATGGTATGGTGTTCATTCAGGTACAACCTGGTAGTGTTCCAGAAAATTCTTCTGCTGTAGTGGTTGTTAAACAAAACAGATGTTTCTTGATGTACTTGGAAGATACAACTTGGTAGTGGTCTTCCACAAAATACTTCTGCAATAGAAACATGAGTCAGAATAGTACACTATTCTATCATTATCAACATAACATACAGCCTCTCCTCACTTACCAATGTACTCGTTTACCAACAACCCGGAGTTATGATGGGCTCTCTGACAAGTCAGTATTTTATGTCATTTGATAACTTGGGTCACAGAAACGAGCAGTGCAGCGTCTTAGCATCAAGCATCTCAATCTCCTTCTTACAGCCATTCAGTACACTAGCTTTTAAAGTCTCCAAGACTACATATTTGTACAAATTTATGCACCCCAGAGTACAAGACAGAAGTACAGCAGCACTTGGAAGAGGATAATGGAAGTAAAGTGGACCCTCAAGTTTCGGCCGCCCCGAGTATCGGAGGTTTCAAGTCTAGACCTTTTTTTCAGCTAAATTTTGGTCTAAGTTTCACACTGTGCTCTGTGTTTCAGCTCGCGTACCAGACCTGTCTGCCTGTCTGTGCCTGTGCACCTACTCGCACCGGCATCATGAGTCAGTGAGCCTTTGTTTATCCTTGAGTGCTCATCCAAACATTTTACAATATAATTCATTGTGTTTTGTGCTTGTTGTTTGAGTGTGACTGCTACACAAGTAACAATGGGCCCAAAGAAACTTCCTAGTGGAAGCCCTTTGGCAAAGAAAGTGAGAAACACCATAGATGTGAAAAAAGAAACATGAGAGTGGTGTGTGTGTGGTGGAGCTTGCCCAGTTGTATGGCAAAAACAAATCAACAGTCACTTCTATCCTGACAAAGAGAAAAGAAATCAAGGAAGTTCATGTTGCAGAAGGTGTTGACATATTAATAAAAAACAGATCACAAACAATCGAAGAGGCTGAGAAGTTGTTGCTAGTGTGGATCAATCAATAAACAGAAAGTGGCTGATAGTGTATTGGAGTTGATCATTTGTGAAAAGGCAAGGCAGTTGCATGCCGATCTTGTGAAGAAAATGTCTGAAACCAGTGCTGATGCTAGTGAATTTAAGGCCAGCAGAAGCTTGTTTGCGAGATTAAAGAAGCATATTGACATACACAGTGTGGTAAGGCATAGTGAGGCTGCAAGTTCAGATAAATGTGCAGCTGAAAAATTCGTTCATGAATTTAAGGGGTACGTAGAGACTGAAAATTTTAAACCCCAATAAATGTTCAGTTGTGAAGAAACAGGCCTGTTTTGGAAGAAAATGCCAAAGAGGACCTACATCATGCAGGAGGAAAAGGCATTGCCAGGACATAAGCCTATGAAAGACAGGCTAACTCTTTTGTTCTGTGCTAATGCTAGTGGGGATTTTAAAGTAAAGCCTTTACTGGTGTATCACTCAGAAAATCCCAGAGTGTTCAAGAAAAGCAATGTCATCAAGAGTAAATTGTGTGTGTTGTGGACAGCTAATTATAAGGCATGGGTCACGAGGCAAATTTTCAAAGAGTGGGATGGGGGATGGACGGGGGAGGTGGTGGGGGCATGTACTCACCTAGTTGTACTCACCTAGTTGAGGTTGCGGGGGTCGAGTCCGAGCTCCTGGCCCCGCCTCTTCACTGATCGCTACTAGGTCACTCTCCCTGAGCCGTGAGCTTTATCATACCTCTGCTTAAAGCTATGTATGGATCCTGCCTCCACTACATCGCTTCCCAAACTATTCCACTTACTGACTACTCTGTGGCTGAAGAAATACTTCCTAACATCCCTGTGATTCATCTGTGTCTTCAGCTTCCAACTGTGTCCCCTTGTTACTGTGTCCAATCTCTGGAACATCCTGTCTTTGTCCACCTTGTCAATTCCTCTCAGTATTTTGTATGTCGTTATCATGTCCCCCCTATCTCTCCTGTCCTCCAGTGTCGTCAGGTTGATTTCCCTTAACCTCTCCTCGTAGGACATACCTCTTAGCTCTGGGACTAGTCTTGTTGCAAACCTTTGCACTTTCTCTAGTTTCTTCACGTGCTTGGCTAGGTGTGGGTTCCAAACTGGTGCCGCATACTCCAATATGGGCCTAACATACACGGTGTACAGGGTACTGAATGATTCCTTATTAAGATGTCAGAATGCTGTTCTGAGGTTTGCTAGGCGCCCATATGCTGCAGCAGTTATTTGGTTGATGTGCGCTTCAGGAGATGTGCCTGGTGTTATACTCACCCCAAGATCTTTTTCCTTGAGTGAGGTTTGTAGTCTCTGACCCCCTAGACTGTACTCCGTCTGCGGCCTTCTTTGCCCTTCCCCAATCTTCATGACTTTGCACTTGGTGGAATTGAACTCCAGGAGCCAATTGCTGGACCAGGTCTGCAGCCTGTCCAGATCCCTTTGTAGTTCTGCCTGGTCTTCGATCGAGTGTATTCTTCTCATCAACTTCACGTCATCTGCAAACAGGGACACCTCAGAGTCTATTCCTTCCGTCATGTCGTTCACAAATACCAGAAACAGCACTGGTCCTAGGACTGACCCCTGTGGGACCCCGCTGGTCACAGGTGCCCACTCTGACACCTCGCCACGTACCATGACTCGCTGCTGTCTTCCTGACAAGTATTCCCTGATCCATTGTAGTGCCTTCCCTGTTATCCCTGCTTGGTCCTCCAGTTTTTGCACCAATCTCTTGTGTGGAACTGTGTCAAACGCCTTCTTGCAGTCCAAGAAAATGCAATCCACCCACCCCTCTCTCTCTTGTCTTACTGCTGTCACCATGTCATAGAACTCCAGTAGGTTTGTGACACAGGATTTCCCGTCCCTGAAACCATGTTGGCTGCTGTTGATGAGATCATTCCTTTCTAGGTGTTCCACCACTCTTCTCCTGATAATCTCCATGATTTTGCATACTATACATGTCAGTGACACTGGTCTGTAGTTTAATGCTTCATGTCTGTCTCCTTTTTTAAAGATTGGGACTACATTTGCTGTCTTCCATGCCTCAGGCAATCTCCCTGTTTCGATAGATGTATTGAATATTGTTGTTAGGGGTACACATAGCGCCTCTGCTCCCTCTCTCAATACCCATGGGGAGATGTTATCTGGCCCCATTGCCTTTGAGGTATCTAGCTCGCTCAGAAGCCTCTTCACTTCTTCCTCGGTTGTGTGCACTGTGTGTGTGTGTGTGTGTGTGTGTGTGTGTGTGTGTGTGTGTGTGTGTGTGTGTGTGTGTGTGTGTGTGTGTGTGTGTGTGTGTGTGTGTGTGTGTGTGTGTGTGTGTGTGTGTGTGTGTGTGTGTGTATGTGTGTGTGTGACTGATTTTATGAATGGAGTTGCCGTCCTCCCCCCTCCGTACTCCCTCCCTTCCCTTCCCTCTACCCTTCCCTACCCCCTCCTCTGAAGTGTTTGGCCCTAGTGTGAAAAAATACCTCCTGGAAAATAAATTGCCACTCAAGTGCTGACTGTTACTGGGCAATGCTCCTGGTCATCCTCCAAACTTGGTAGACCTATTATCTAGGGACTTCATTTTTATAACAGTGAAGCTCTTGCCTCCTAACACCACCTCTCTCCTCCAGCCCAAGGACCAGCAGGTCATTTGTAACTTCAAGAAACTCTACACCAAAGCAGCGTTTCAAAGGTGCTTCGAAGTGACCTCGGACACTGAATTGACCCTAAGAGAGGTCTGGAGGAATCACTTCAGTACAGTAGACCCCGGATTAAGATATCATTGGAATAAGTAATAATTGGAATAAGTAATGTTTTTGCATCAAAATATTGGCTCAGTGAACAACACTGAACTCGGTGTAAGTCACTCGTCCCAAACCTGTCCGCATGGCCTGAGTGGCCCAGACACTTCATGCATAGCCAGTGTACCATTGTTTACCAGCCACTGAGGACGATCCCACGCATTCATGCGATACATTTTGTATTATTCCATTGTTTTTAGTGCTTGTAACTGCTAAATGAGTCACCATGGGCCCATAAAAAGCTTCTAGTGCCAGCCCTTTGGTAAAGAGGGTGAGAAACACTACAGAATTCAAGAAAGAGACCATCACAAAATACGAAAGTGGAGTGCGTGTCTCTCAGCTGGCCTGGGTGTATAACAAACCCCATACAACCATTGCTACTATCTTGACCAACAAAAATGCAATCAAGGAAGCTGTTGTTGCAAAAGGTGCAAATATGCTTACAAAACAAAGATCGCAAATACTCAAAGATGTGGAGACTTTGTTGTTGGTGTGAATCAATGAGAAACAATTATCAGGAGAGAATGTTATGCAGTCATTTACATGTGAAAAAGCAAATGCTTGGAACTAGTACTGATACTGGTGAATTTAAGGTCAGCAAAGGCTGGTTTAAGAGATTTAAGAATCATAGTGGCATACACAGTGTGATAAGGCATGGTGACGCTGCCAGTTCTGACAAAAAAGTGGCTGAGAACTACGTTCAGGACTTCAAGGGGTACATAGAGACTGAAAAATTAAAACCCCAACAAGTTTTCAGTTGTGACGAAACAGGCCTCCTTTGAAAGAAAATACCAAAGAGGACCTACATTTCTCAGGAGGAAAAGGCACTCCCAGGACACAAGCCTATGAAAGACAGGCTAACTCATGTTTTGTAGTAATGCTAATGGAGATTTGAAAGTGAAGCCTTTACTTGTGTATCAGTCTGAAAATCCCAGAGTGTTCAAGAAAAACAGTGTCAAGAGTAAACTGTGTGTGATGTGGAGGGTAAACAGTAAGGCAAGGGTCAAGAGGGACATTTTCCTTGATTAGTTCCATGATGTGTTTGGCCAGTGTGAAAAAATACCCCCTGGAAAATAAATTGGAACTCAAGTGCCTCCTGGTAATGGACAATGCTCCTGTTCATCCTCCACACTTGGAAGAGTGAATGGTGCCAGTTTCATTTCATCAAAGTGAAGTTTTTGCCTCCTAATACCACTCCTCTCCTCCAGCCCATGGACCAGCAGGGCATATCAAATTTCAAAAAACTGTACACCAAAGCAGTGTTTCGAGAGTGCTTTGAAGTGACCTCAGACACTGAATTGACCCTAACAGAGTTCTGGAAAGATCACTTCAGTATCCTCAGTTGCATAAACCTTATAGGTAAGGCTGAGGAGGAAGTGACTTCCAGGACCTTGAACTCTGGAAAAAATTGTAGTCAGAATGTGTACAAGAGAGGGATTTTGAATGGTTTGGGGCAGACCCTGAGGAGTCTATGCCAATTGTGGAAAGTATTGTGGCATTTGGGAGGACCACAACGAAGAGCTAACCACTACAGAGCTGCAAGGCCTTCATGTGTAACACCAACAGATCACAGCTCAGGAATTTGCTTCAGAGAAAGAAGAGAGATGGAAGAAGTTGCCTTCTTAAATGATTAAGGACATTTGTACAATGTGGACAAAGGTGCAAGTATTTATGGATGAACATTACTCTGACAGAGCTGTTGCAGGCCATGCTGGCAACATCTACAGTGACAATGCTGTGTCCAATTTTAGGGAAATCTTAAAGACATGCCAAAACAGAGCTCTCTGGACAGATATTTTGTGCAACTGGGGTCTAGTGACTCTCAAGATTGTCCTAGTGCAATTAAAAAACAAAGAAGAGAAGTAACCCCAGTAAAGGACTTGGTACCTGAAGTCTTTATGGAAGGGGATTTCCCATCCAAACAATAGTACACCTCCATCCTCTCCCCTCCTCCCATCTTATCAATCATCAATAAGTCTTCAATGAAGGTAAGTGTCATTTTAGTAATGTTTCAATCAGCATGTCTCATTGTTTTCTGTGTAGGGAAATGTATACAGTAGACCATTGTTTAACATGGTTTTGTCTTTCACGTTTTGATTATAGCACAATTGAAGAATTGCAGCATGTTTTTGTTCAACACTTCGTAAAATTAGTTTAACACAGTTGTGGCAGGGGAAAAAATTTTGAGTTCGCTGGGCGGGATGGTCTGTGGGTTATAGCATTGAGTCAAGTCCGTTAGTGAATCAGTCAAGTCAGTCAGTAAGCCAGTCAGCTATTATTTTTAACTGTATGTTGTTTTTAATTGTACAAACTGATGAGTCATTAAGGCCTCTCTTCAGCTTATCTAATATCTCGAATTCCTAGACTTGAATGCTTAAACCTTTTCTTATCACTTGCAGGAACACTTGTATGCTTACTGGGTGCCAGGATTGCTTGGCAAATTTAACAAATGGCAATGAAAATAAGAAAATGCATATGTAAATAAACACAGCTAGCTTCTTGAGCATTGTCCAACATATGTATGAAGGCTGGGAGGGTGGTGTGGGTGGCTGAGGATGGCAGCAGATGGTGGTAGGTCTCAGCCACCCACACCATGTGCCCAGCCTTCAGTTTGGTTCATACACGTGTAGGACAATACACGGGAAGCTCGCTGTGTTTATTTACATATATATTTTCTTATTTTCATTGCTATTTGTTAAATCTGCCAAGCAATCATGGCAACTAATAAGCATACAAGTGTTTCCACAAGTGACAAGAAAAGGTTTAACCCTTTCAGGGTAGGCAAGCCATCTCCTAATCTTGTTCTCAGGGTCAGAAATTTTTCGATAAAAAAAAAAAGGAATTATTTTTTCTTATGGAATGATAGAGAATCTTTTCCTGATAAAAAATGACACCAAAAGTATGAAATTTGATGGAAAACTTACGAAATTATGCTCTCACAAATTTAGCAGTCTCAATGATGTTTACGCATTGGCGATTTCGCAAACTTTGAGCCTTATTTTCGACCAATTCCAATGTACCAGTCAACAATAATCATACCAATTTTGCTAGAACACCATTTATTCTATTGAATGAGTACAAGAAACTACCAATTTTCCGATTTCAACTATCCAGTAAGTGGTCAGAAATTGGCAATTTTGAAAATTTCACACAAATTTCAAAATATGCCAATTTCAAAATAGGGTCAATAATAAACAAGACAGACATTCCTGACACTAAAATAACATTTCCTCTGTTCATTAGTCACATCCCCAGGCCTCTGTTATATTTCTTTTGCTTTCCACTTTGAATTTTTATTCTCACAAAAAATAAAAGATTTACTGTTATGCAGACTACTGCATTAGTGTAGAAATGGCATAAATAATATCAGTGTACTTGTGAAAGAATATTAAACTCACCAGTTGACGTGTATTGGACACATTGCATGATTTGTTTACTTTTGAACTTTGGCAAAAATCGAACATTTCTGCTACTTTGAGCTCAATTTCAAGGTATTTTTCATCATGAAACCAATCAAAATCATCTCAATTCTCATAATATGTCTTCCATTCTATAAAATGAGACCAGGAAAGATAGAATAGAACCATAAATACCATACGAAAATACACTGCAAAGTCGCTGTTTTAAACCAAAAACACCTGGAGTTTACCTATAGAGAGTTTTGGGGGTCAACGCCCCCGCGGCCCGGTCTGTGACCAGGCCTCCTGGTGGATCAACACCTGATCAACCAGGCTGTTGCTGCTGGCTGCACGTAAATCAACGTACGAGCCACAGCCTGGCTGATCAGGAACTGACTTTAGGTGCTTGTCCAGTGCCAGCTTGAAGACTGCCAGGGGTCTGTTGGTAATCCCCCTTATGTGTGCTGGGAGGCAGTTGAACAGTCTCGGGCCCCTGACACTTATTGTATGGTCTCTTAACGTGCTAGTGACACCCCTGCTTTTCATTGAGGGGATGTTGCATCGTCTGCCAAGTATTTTGCTTTCGTAGTGAGTGATTTTCGTGTGCAAGTTCGGTACTAGTCCCTCTAGGATTTTCCAGGTGTATATAATCATGTATCTCTCCCTCCTGCGTTCCAGGGAATACAGGTTTAGGAACCTCAAGCGCTCCCAGTAATTGAGGTGTTTTATCTCCGTTATGCGCGCCATGAAAGTTCTCTGTACATTTTCTAGGTCGGCAATTTCACCTGCCTTGAAAGGTGCTGTTAGTGTGCAGCAATATTCCAGCCTAGATAGAACAAGTGACCTGAAGAGTGTCATCATGGGCTTGGCCTCCCTAGTTTTGAAGGTTCTCATTATCCATCCTGTCATTTTTCTAGCAGATGCGATTGATACAATGTTATGGTCCTTGAAGGTGAGATCCTCCGACATAATCACTCCCAGGTCTTTGACGTTGGTGTTTCGCTCTATTTTGTGGCCAGAATTTGTTTTGTACTCTGATGAAGATTTAATTTCCTCATGTTTACCATATCTGAGTAATTGAAATTTCTCATCGTTGAACTTCATATTGTTTTCTGCAGCCCACTGAAAGATTTGGTTGATGTCCGCCTGGAGCCTTGCAGTGTCTGCAATGGAAGACACTGTCATGCAGATTCGGGTGTCATCTGCAAAGGAAGATAAGATAAGATAAGATAAGATAAGATTTCGTTCGGATTTTTAACCCCGGAGGATTAGCCACCCAGGATAACCCAAGAAAGTCAGTGCGTCATCGAGGACTGTCTAACTTATTTCCATTGGGGTCCTTAATCTTGTCCCCCAGGATGCGACCCACACCAGTCGACTAACACCCAGGTACCTATTTGCTGCTAGGTGAACAGGACAACAGGTGTAAGGAAACGTGTCGAAATGTTTCCACCCGCCGGGAATCGAACCCGGGCCCTCCGTGTGTGAAGCGGGAGCTTTAGCCACCAGGCCACCGGGCCACGGTGCTGTGGCTGACATCCTTGTCTATGTCGGATATGAGGATGAGGAACAAGATGGGAGCGAGTACTGTGCCTTGTGGAACAGAGCTTTTCACCGTAGCTGCCTCGGACTTTACTCTGTTGACGACTACTCTCTGTGTTCTGTTAGTGAGGAAGTTATAGATCCATCGACCGACTTTTCCTGTTATTCCTTTAGCACGCATTTTGTGCGCTATTACGCCATGGTCACACTTGTCGAAGGCTTTTGCAAAGTCTGTATATATTACATCTGCATTCTTTTTGTCTTGTAGTGCATTTAGGACCTTGTCGTAGTGATCCAATAGTTGAGACAGACAGGAGCGACCTGTTCTAAACCCATGTTGCCCTGGGTTGTGTAACTGATGGGTTTCTAGATGGGTGGTGATCTTGCTTCTTAGGACCCTTTCAAAGATTTTTATGATATGGGATGTTAGTGCTATTGGTCTGTAGTTCTTTGCTGTTGCTTTACTGCCCCCTTTGTGGAGTGGGGCTATGTCTGTTGTTTTTAGTAACTGAGGGACGACCCCCGTGTCCATGCTCCCTCTCCATAGGACGGAAAAGGCTCGTGATAGGGGCTTCTTGCAGTTCTTGATGAATACAGAGTTCCATGAGTCTGGCCCTGGGGCAGAGTGCATGGGCATGTCATTTATCGCCTGTTCGAAGTCATTTGGCGTCAGGATAACATCGGATAGGCTTGTGTTAATCAAATTTTGTGGCTCTCATAAAAAATTCATTTTGATCTTCGACTCTCAGTCTGGTTAGCGGCTTGCTAAAAACTGAGTCATATTGGGACTTGAGTAGCTCACTCATTTCCTTGCTGTCATCTGTGTAGGACCCATCTTGTTTAAGTAGGGGCCCAATACTGGACGTTGTTCTCGATTTTGATTTGGCATAGGAGAAGAAATACTTTGGGTTTCTTTCGATTTCATTTATGGCTTTTAGTTCTTCCCGGGATTCCTGACTCCTAAAGGATTCTTTTAGATTAAGTTCGATGCTTGCTATTTCTCTGACCAGTGTCTCCCTACGCATTTCAGATATATTGACCTCTTTTAGCCGCTCTGTTATTCTTTTCCGTCGCCTGTAAAGGGAGCGCCTGTCTCTTTCTATTTTACATCTACTCCTCCTTTTTCTTAGAGGAATAAGCCTTGTGCATACATCGAGTACCACCGAGTTAATCTGTTCTAGGCATAAGTTGGGGACTGTGTTGCTTAGTATATCTTCCCAGCTTATATCGGTTAGGACTTGGTTTACTTGGTCCCACTTTATGTTTTTGTTATTGAAGTTGAATTTGGTGAATGCTCCCTCGTGACTAGTCTCATTTTGTCGGTCTGGGGCTCCACGCATACATGTCTGAACCTCAATTATGTTGTGATCTGAGTATATTGTTTTTGATATGGTGACATTTCTTATCAGATCATCATTGTTAGTGAAGATGAGGTCTAGTGTATTCTCCAGTCTAGTAGGCTCTATTATTTGCTGGTTTAAATTGAATTTTGTGCAGAGATTTAAAAGCTCGTGTGAGTGTGAGTTTTCATCAGAGCTGCCTCCTGGTGTTATTACTGCAACAATATTATTTGCTATATTCCTCCATTTTAGGTGCCTTAAGTTGAAATCCCCCAGACAGTGGTCAATTTTTAACAGCTGTTCCTGGAATTGCTGGGATGTTGCATCCGGAGGCTTGTAGACTACCACAATGACTAGGTTTTGGTTCTCGACCTTTACTGCTAAAACTTCCACTACATCATTTGAGGCATTAAGCAGTTCTGTGCAAACAAGTGACTCTGCAATGTACAGGCCAACCCCCCCCCTTTTGCCTGTTCACTCTGTCACATCTGTATAGGTTGTAACCTGGGATCCATATTTCGTTGTCCAAGTGATCCTTTATGTGGGTCTCAGTGAAAGCCGTGAACATTGCCTTTGCCTCTGCAAGCAGTCCACGGATGAAAGGTATTTTGTTGTTTGTTGCTGGCTTTAGACCCTGTATATTTGCAAAGAAGAATGTTATCGGACTGGTGGTATTGTTGGTACTGGGGGGGGGATTTTTTTTCCGGCATTAGTATCTGTATCTGTTGGTTTGGAGTGGAGGCCATCGACTGTGGTTCCACTCCAGGAATGACTGGATTTGGTGTACGATTTCTGCCATTTCCTGCCAGTTTTTTTTTCTTCCTGGCACTAAAAAACCTCTCCCTCTTGAGTGGCTGTGGCTACCCAGGTTTTCCGATGGCCTGGATGTTTTGTATCTTTTTGTCCCCTTTAGATGGTATGCCTGGCAATTTAAGTTATAGCACAGTCTTTCCTGTACTGAAGAGGTACACAGTTCAGGGTGAAAAAGCTGACAGGAAGGGAGTTTGCATTTTCCTGTTGTCATATGTGCATGGCATTTTCTAGGGTGGTCATAGTTGCACGTCCCATCTGTTTTTCCAGATTTCCCATGCCAGCAGATACCAAGTGCATAGTATGTGCACAGGCTTGGTTTCCACTTGCCTTGGGTTTCTGTGACTGTATTCCCTGAACATTAAAATGGTATAAAATACCGACAGGTTGATAGGTAGGACACATATGCAACAGTTAGGTATCTTTATTATGAAACGTTTCGCCTACACAGTAGGCTTCTTCAGTCAAGTACAGAAAAGTTGATAGAAGCAGAAGATACTTGAAGACGATGTAATCAGTCCATCACCCTTAAAGTTTTGAGGTGGTCAGTCCCTCAGTCTCGAGAAGAGCATTGTTCCATAGTATGAAACAATATGGAGAAGAAGTGACAGGATGGAGCTTTTTATAGTGCCAAGAGGTGAGACGTAGGCCACTAGGAGAGGTAAGAACTCAGATGTTGAGAGGTCAGGTCCCTCTGAGAGGGGTTGGATTTGAGAGGGACCTGACCTCTCAACATCTGAGTTCTTACCTCTCCTAGTGGCCTACGTCTCACCTCTTGGCACTATAAAAAGCTCCATCCTGTCACTTCTTCTCCATATTGTTTCATACTATGGAACAATGCTCTTCTCGAGACTGAGGGACTGACCACCTCAAAACTTTAAGGGTGATGGACTGATTACATCGTCTTCAAGTATCTTCTGCTTCTATCAACTTTTCTGTACTTGACTGAAGAAGCCTACTGTGTAGGCGAAACGTTTCATAATAAAGATACCTAACTGTTGCATATGTGTCCTACCTATCAGACTGTATTCCCTGTTGGTGCATGTTTCCCTGTCTTACTTCTATCCTCCCTAGCACCAACAATGGAGCTCCCACCAGTTGTTTTTGGTAATTTATCCTCACTATTGCTATTGGAGTCCTCTTGTTTGCTATTTCCTGCAGTATTTCTAGTTTGCAATATTGGTTTTATCTTATCTTTGACTACACTTGTTTCCCTACTATGGCTCCTGTCCCCTATAAGGTCATTTATATGTATTCCTTCCTGCGTATAATTCCTGACTACCTGGACAAAATCTCCAGCTTCACCATTACTGTCTCCCAGGACAGCATCTCCAGCTTCACCATTTCTGTCTCCCAGGACAGCACCTCCAGCTTCACCATTACTGTCTCCCAGGACAGCACCTCCAGCTTCACCATTACTGTCTCCCAGGACAGCACTATCAGCCCCACATTTACTGACTACCAGGACATCACCTCCAGCCTTACAGTTTGTGACTACATGGCCAGTATCAAGGGAAGTACCATTCAGCCCAGACTTTTTATGTTCCCATCTGTTGTAGAAAGCTTCCAGGTTTTCTATGAAAGCAGCTTTGATGTTGTCCTCTTTTAATACCCTTGTGATTTTAGTCCACAGATTTTCCTCATTTGGGCATACCCAAAAACACTTCTCTGTTTTAATACTGCTTGTAGCTAGTTCTTGGATATCTGCACAAGGGGCGTGACACCAATTTCCACAAAAATGACAATTTATCCATGTGGAAGCCCGTTTGTTTGACTGACCACAGACTACACACAGCTTCATAATGATTTGAATGGTTGATTTAATGCAATTCTACTAGCAACCTCTTGAATATTCTATTAATAACCTTAAATGAAGCTCTAGCTATTTGTATTTCTGTTTCTAACTGTTTTTGTATATTGGACAGCTTACCGTCACGTTCCTGATTTTTAATGTTTGTGTTTATAAGGGCGCCTACAACCCCATCCGTTTACAGTCTGCTTTATTGTCCAACGAAACCGTTTGAAACCAGTCAAGGGTTCGGACCATCAAGGGTTCGGACCAGTCAAGGGTTCGGACCAGTCAAGGGTTCGGATCAGTCGATCTGATCTGATCAGTGGGTCACTTATTTAAAACATACTGGTCGGTGATTTGAGCTAACACATGAAGGATCTACTGGAAATTATCTACCCGAGTAATATGTGATTTGATTGATACAAAAGTATAACTTGCGTGTTGAAGAAATCGGTGACTGCTGGCACTCCTACAATGACGAACGGTCGACCTCCACCCTTGTTTATCAATCGCTGTCAGAGTTTTTTTCTCATTATGCACTGTGTGCTGCAGGATTTTTTTTATACTGTGCACACTGACCACACAGACCCATTCTTTCATATGTAGGCCTACCAGCTTTCTCTCGCTAGATTTGAAGGCGCTAGACTTTATGCGTACTAGTACAGCAGCAACCCTGGTGTGCAAGCCGTACTAGTATGGCACCAACCCTGGTGTGCAAGCCGTACTAGTATGGCACCAACCCTGGTGTGCAAGCCGTACTAGTATGGCACCAACTCTGAAAGGGTTAAGCAATCAAGTCAAGGAATTAGCTGACTGGCTAACTTGACTGACTGACCTACTGACTGACTTGACTGACTGAGTTGAATGACTGATTTGACTGACTTACTGACTGAATGACTTGACTTATTTACTGACCTGACTGATTTACCAACTTGACAGACTGTTTTGACTGATTTACTGACCTGATTGACTTGACTGAATTGACTGACTGACTTGGCTGTTTTATTATCTGGCTTAACTTGACTTACTGAATGACTTAAATTTAGACTTTTTCACTGAAAAGGACCCTGAAACTGTGTCTAGTGCAGCTGATGCCTTACCATCAGTTGTATAATGTACTGCAGGGTAAAATAGAACAGAAATCATGTACATGCCAGTACAACCATCGGCTTCAGTACCAGAACCTCTACCATCCACCTCAGCCCAGTAGGGCCACGGCATAACTCTCCACTCTCTTCACAATCATCCACAAACACCAGCACCCACAATTTAAGGTTAGAAATACTATTATTTCCATTGCAGTAAAAAAACACGTCACGACAATGAATTGCAATTACATATTCCTTTTATTTTTGTAAGATCTGGACGTCTAAAAAAAAGTTGTTTGGCTTTTTGTGGGCTCCCTGGAATGTAACCCTATTTTTCCCATAAGTTCTTCAGTCTGTCTAACACTGTTTTGTCTTACACGGCATTTTCAGGAGCATAGTTACCTTGTTAACTGACAGTCTACTGTATTTCATGTAAAAAAACTATTTTAATACTTTTGGGTGTGTGGAACGGATTAATTGGTTTTCCATTATTTCTTGTGGGGGAAAATTATTTCAGAGTAAGTCAGTTTTGGGATAAGTCACTTTCTCTGGAACGGATTAATTATGTTATCCTGGGGTCCACTGTATCTACAACTGCATAAGCCTTATAGGTAAGGCTTGGGAGGGAGTGACTTCCAGGACTTTGAACTCTGCTTAGAGAAAACTGGCCACAATGTGTCCAAGAGAGGGATTTTGAAGGATTTGAGGCTGACCCTTACCCTGCCGACCCTTTGCGTGTTGTGGAAGGTATTGTGGCATTGGGCAAGCCCATGAGGTTGGTGGTGAGTGGTAAGGATGTGGAAGAGTTGGTGGAGGACCACATGGAACATAAGAACATAAGAAAGGAGGAACACTGCAGGAGGCCTGTTGGCCCACACTAGGCAGGTCCCCTACAATTCATCCCACTAACAAAACATTTGCCCAACCCAATTTTCAATGCCACCCAAGAAATAAGCTCTGATGCGAAAGTCCCACTCAAATCCAACCCCTCCCACTCATGTACCTATCCAACCCAGATTTGAAACTACCCAAAGTCCCAGCCTCAATAACCCAACTAGGCAGACCGTTCCACTCATCAACTACCCTATTTCCAAACCAATACTTTCCTATGTCCTTTCTAAATCTAAACTTATCTAATTTAAATCCATTACTGCGGGTTCTCTCTTGGAGAGACATCCTCAAGACCTTATTAATATCCCCTTTATTAATACCTATCTTCCACTTATACACTTCGATCAGGTCTCCCCTCATTCTTCGTCTAACAAGTGAATGTAACTTAAGAGTCTTCAATCTTTCTTCATAAGGAAGATTTATAATGCTATGTATTAATTTAGTCATCCTACGCTGAATGTTTTCTAACGAATTTATGTCCATTTTGTAATACGGAGACCAGAACTGAGCTGCATAATCTAGGTGAGGCCTTACTAATGATGTATAAAGCTGCAGTATAACCTCTGGACTTCTGTTGCTTACACTTCTTGATATAAATCCCAGTAATCTATTTGCCTTATTACGTACGCTTAGGCATTGCTGTCTTGGTTTAAGGTTGCTGCTCACCATAACCCCCAAGTCCTTTTCGCAATCTGTATGGCTAAGTTCTACATCATTTAACTTATAAGTACTAGGGTTATGGGCACTCCCAAGCTTCAGAACCTTGCATTTATCTACATTGAACTGCATCTGCCACTTTTCTGACCAAGAATAGAGTTTGTTTAAATCCTCCTGAAGTTCCATAACATCTACGTTTGAATCAATTATCCTACCTACCTTTGTGTCATCGGCGAATTTGCTCATATCACTAGTAATTCCCTCATTAAGATCATTGATATATATTATAAACAACAACGGGCCCAAGACTGATTCCTGTTAGACGAAGAATGAGGGGAGACCTGATCGAAGTGTATAAGTGGAAGATAGGTATTAATAAAGGGAATATTAATAAGGTCTTGAGGATGTCTCTCCAAGAGAGAACCCACAGTAATGGATTTAAATTAGATAAGTTTAGATTTAGAAAGGACATAGGAAAGTACTGGTTTGGAAATAGGGTAGTTGATGAGTGGAACAGTCTACCTAGTTGGGTTATTGAGGCTGGGACTTTGGGTAGTTTCAAATCTAGGTTGGATAAGCACATGAGTGGGAGGGGTTGAATTTGAGTGGGACTTTCACATCAGAGGTTATTTCTTGGGTGGCATTGAAAATTGGGTTGGGCAAATGTTTTGTTAGTGGAATGAATTGTAAAGGACCTGCCTAGTATGGGCCAGCAGGCCTCCTGCAGTGTTCCTCCTTTCTTATGTTCTTATGTGGAACGCCACTTGTTGCAGATCCCCACTCGGATTTAACCCCATTTATGGACACTCTCTGCTTCCTGTCAGTGAGCCATGACTCGATCCATGAGAGCACTTTTCCCCTAATGCCATGAGCTGCCACTTTCTTTAACAGTCTATGGTGCGGAACTCTATCAAAAACCTTACTAAAATCTAAGTAAATAATATCAAATTCTTTATTGTGGTCAACAGCCTCAAAAGCTTTACTGAAGAAAGTTAATAAATTAGTTAGACAAGACCGGCCTCTTGTGAATCCATGCTGAGTATCATTAATCAAGCTATGCTTATTGAGATGGCTTCTTATAATCTCAGCTATAATTGACTCTGGTAATTTGCCTACAATTGAGGTCAGGCTTATTGGGCGGTAATTTGACGGTAACGACTTGTCCCGTTTTAAAAATAGGAATTACATTAGCCATCTTCCACATATCAGACACTACACCTGTTTGAAGAGATAAATTAAAAATATTAGTTAATGGTTCACAGAGTTCCATTTTGCATTCCTTAAGAACCCTTGAAAAAACCTCATCAGGACCCGGTGACTTACATGTATTTTGCTTCAGTCTGTCTCTCTGCTTCACAACCATCTCACTAGTGACTGTGATGTTACATAATTTATCTTCTTCTAGCCCACTGTAAAAATTAATTACTGGAATATTGTTAGTGTCTTCCTGTGTAAAAACTGAGAGAAAATAATTATTTAAAATCAAGCACATTTCATTCTCTTTGTCAGTAAGGTGCCCATAGTTATTTTTAAGGGGACCTATCTTATCTCTAACTTTTGTTCTGTAGACCTGGAAAAAACTTTTTGGGTTAGTTTTAGAATCCCTAGCAACTTTAATTTCATAGTCCCTTTTAGCTTTACTTATCCCCTTTTTAATGCCCCTCTTAATGTCAATATACTGATTCATAAGATGACCCTCACCTCTTTTGATACGCCTATAAATTCCTTTCTTATGCCCTAGTAGATATTTGAGCCTATTATTCATCCATTTTGGGTCATTTCTATTTGATCTAATTTCTTTATATGGGATAAACGCTCTTTGAGCAGCACGTATAGTGTTCAGAAAACTGTCATATTGATAGCTCTCTTCGTTACCCCAGTCAACAGATGATAAGTGTTCTCTAAGCCCATCGTAATCTGCTAAGCAAAAATCTGGGACTGTTACTGAGTTATCGCTACTATCGTACTTCCATTCAATGCTAAATGTAATTGATTTGTGGTCGCTAGCACCCAATTCCTCTGAAATTTCTAAATTATTAACAAGGGATTCATTGTTTGCCATAACTAAGTCAAGTAGGTTATTTCCCCTTGTAGGTTCTGTCACAAACTGCTTCAAAAAACAATCCTGAAATACCACATGGAACAGCTAACCACTGAAGAGCTGCAAGAGCTTCATTTGGAAATGCAACAGACCACAGTGAGGAACTTGCTTCAGAGGAGGAGGAAGAAGGAGTGAAAGGGGTGCCTTCTTCAGAGATTAAGGAGATTTGTGCAATGTGGAATAGGGTGCAAGCATTTCCTGAGAAATATAACCCTGAGCAAGCTGAAACAAGCCATCTCTGCAACATGTTCTGTGACAAAACCATATCCCATTTTAGGCAAATGTTGAAGAGATGTCAGAAACAGACCTCGCTGGACAGTTTTTTGTGAGACAGGGGTCTAGTGACTCTCAAGCTGGTCATAGAGGCAGTAAAAGACAAAGAAGGGAAGTAACCCCAGAGAGGGCTATGATACCTGAAGTCCTAATGGACAGGGATTCCCCTTCCAAACAATAAGTCCTCCCTCTCTCCTCTTCCCTATATTCATGTCAGCAAGTGTCTTCAATAAAGGTACATAAATGGGATCCTAAATGTTTATTTAAATGTTTACTTTTCTATTTTATTAGTCATTTATGAACTATATATACAGTAGGGCCCCACTTATACGGCTGGTTAGATTCCAGGCTACCGCCGTAAAGTGGAAACCGCAGTAAAGTGGAACATCCTTTTTTTTCTTGTAAATGCATATAAATGCTAGATAACATATTTACACTGACATATATTAAATTAGCAATAGAACTAGGCATTAAAAAACACAATGAAAAGTAAAAATACACGCACACTACATTTATTACTTACCTTTAATTACTTAATATGAATGTGTGAGAGGTGAGTGGCAATGTAGTTATTGAATCAAATCATGAGATGGCAGATCATCATCCTCTAATTCTTCAACTAATTTGATTCATTTTGGAGACTTTTGTGAAGCTTTTGAAGGGGTGTATGTTGCTGTTGATGTTGAAGGCTGTTGAAGGTTAGCTGTTGATGTTGAAGGCTATTGAAGGTTAGCTGTTGATGTTGAAGGCTAACTGTTGATGTTGAAGGCTAGCTGTTGATGTTGAAGGTTGTTCAAGGCTGTTGTTCAAGCATGTAACATCATGGGAAAGGGATGCATTCACTGTTGAACTTCGTTCAAAATTTGGATCAATCTTCTCAAAAATTGTCATTGCTATTTCTGTATGGTTGATAGCTTCTTCCAAATCCTGGGTTTTCATTTATTTAATGGTAACAGGACTATCATCAGGATGGATCTCTTCTTCATGAAATTTCTTTCTTTGCTCTTCAATCAGAAGAAGGTCTTGGTCTGTCAGAGCCTCAACATGAGAGAGAAGCAGTTCTTCCACATCCTCAGGCTCCACTTCCAGTTCTAATTCCCTTGCCATATCCACAACATTTACACACACTTCCTCCACTGGATTCTCAAAACCTTCAAAATCATCCATAAGTTCAGGAATCAGATTCTTCCAAACACCTTTGAGTGTAGTTTCTTTAATTTCATTCCATGCATCTCTAATATTTTTAATACCATCCAAAATTGTGAAACCTTTCCAAAAGGTTTTTAATTTATTTTGTTTAGGCCTCAACTGTAGGTTTAAAATAGTTGGTATACCAACTTATGAAAAGATTGGCAGTCATCCAAGCTTTCGAATTAGATTTATAATAAACAGGGAGGCTGCCTTTTGCATAGTTCTTTAGGGCCATAGGATTCTCTGAGCGATAAATCATCATAGGTTTTAACTTGCAGTCACCAACTGCATTCGCTCCTAGCAAGAGTGTTAGCCTGTCTTTTGCAGCTTTGAAGCCAGGCATTGACTTCTCTTCCTTAGCAATAAATGTCCTAGATGGCATCTTCTTCCAAAATAATGCAGTCTCATCCACATTAAAAATCTGTTGCTTGGTATATCCACCACATTCTATTATCTCAGCTAGTTCACGTGGATAATTTTCTGCAGCTAAATTGTCAGCACTTGCAGCTTCACCCTGCACTCTGATGTTGTGAAGTTGACTTCTTTCCTTAAACCTATTAAACCAGCCTCTGCTAGCTGAGAATTTATCTTCAGCAGCTTCCTCCCCTCTCTCAACCTTCATAGAATTGAAGAGACTTAGGGCCTTGGACTGGATAATGGCTCAGCTTAAAGGCACATTGTGACTAGTCTGATCATCAATCCACACCATTAAAAGTTTTTCCATGTCAGTAATAAGGTTATCACGTTTTCTTATAACTTTAGTGGTCACTGGTGTAGCACTTTTAACTTCCTGCAACACTTTCTCCTTATTGTTCACAACTGTACTAACTGTTTGACAAGCCAAACCAAGCTTACGTGCTATCTCAGTCATTGACATACCTTGTTCACTAAGTTTAATCATTTCTAACTTGGCACTTAAAGTAAGAGGCTTACAACTCTCCTTTTTATCACAACTATGCATAGATGCCCTCATCAACGAGAGCCAATTAGGTAACAAAGAGCAAACGAGAAAGAATGAGATACACGGAGCTCAGACAGCGTAAAAACACAAACTGAATGGGTGGTGGACGATCACTCGGTCAGGCGAAATAAACGGTATTAATATGTGTCCAGTTTTAGCTCATCCGTGTACATTTGTAAGAGTTTGTGAAACTTTTACCTTATATTTTTTTTATTATAATACAGTGGACCCCCGCATAACGATCACCTCCCAATGCGACCAATTATGTAAGTGTACAGTGGACCCCCGCATAACGATATTAATCCGTTCATGAGAGCTCATTGTTATGCGAAATTATCGTTATGCGAATGAATTTTCCCCATAAGAAATAATGGAAATCAAATTAATCCGTGCAAGACACCCAAAAGTATGAAAAAAAAATTTTACCACATGAAATATACATTTTCCTACACACAAAGAGAAGGATACATGCACAATAGTAGAGTAGTACATGCACAATATATACTGTGCATGTACTACTCTACTAAATGAAGAATAAATGACACTTACCTTTATTGAAGATGCAGCAATGACTGATGAGACACTGTGTCCTGGGAGTGCCTTTTCCTCCTGAGTACTGTAGGTCCTGTTTGGCATTTTCTTCCAGAACAGGCCTTATCACACTGTGTATGCCACTACAATTCTTAAATCTCTCAAACCAACCTTTGCTGGCTTTAAATTCACCAATATGAGCACTAGTTACAGGCATTTTTCCCTGTTCACCTGGGTGTTAGTGGACTGCTGTGGGTTGCATCCTGGGAGACAAGATTAAGGACCCCAATGGAAATAAGTTAGTCTTCGATGACACTGACTTTTTTGAGTTATCCTGGGTGGCTAACCCTCTGGGGTTAATTGTTTCTTGGTATTCTCAATAAGCCACACCAACAACGGTGCTACAGCAGCAGCAGCAGCAGCTGACAGTGCTACAGCAGCAGCAGACGATGCTACAGCAGCAGCAGACGATGCTACAGAAGCAGCAGACGGTACTACAGCAGCAGCAGCAGCTGACGGTGGTACAGCAGCAGCAGCAGCTGACAGTGCTACAGCAGCAGCAGACGATGCTACAGCAGCAGCAGATGATGCTACAGTAGCAGCAGACGGTACTACAGCAGCAGCAGCAGCTGACAGTGCTACAGCAGCAGCAGACGATGCTACAGCAGCAGCAGACAGTACTACAGCAGCAGCAGACGGTACTACAGCAGCAGCAGCAGCTGATGGTGGTACAGCAGCAGCAGCTGATGGTGGTACAGCAGCAGCAGCAGCTGACAGTGCTACAGCAGCAGCAGACGATGCTACAGCAGCAGCAGATGGTACTACAGCAGCAGCAGCAGCTGATGGTGGTACAGCAGCAGCAGCAGCTGACAGTGCTACAGCAGCAGCAGCATCAGCAGTCGACCATGGTACCACAGTATTTCGATAATATTTCTCACCCTTTTTACCACAGGGTTGGCACTAGAAGCTTTCTTGGGGCCCATGGTCACTTATTTTGCAGATAAAATCACCAAAAACGCTGTAATAATATGAAATGTTCCGATTGTATGCTTGGATGTTACCGCGGAGGCTGGCTTGTAAACAATGCCACCGGCGGAACATGTGAGGCTGGCTCAGGCCGCACATTAGACGCGTCTCGGACGAATAGTGTTGAGCGGGTTTTTTAGCGGTATGCGAGGCAAAATTTTAGTGATAAAATGTATCGGTATGCGGATTTAACGTTATGTGATGCCAACGGTATGTGGGGGTCCACTGTATTTATGTAAGTGCGTTTGTAAGTGTATGTTTGGGGATCTGAAATGGACTAACCTACTTCACAATATTCCTTATGGGAACAAATTCAGTCAGTACTGGCACCTGAACATACTTCTGGAATGAAAAAATATCGTTAACCGGGGGTCCACTGTAATTAAATCACAAAACAAATACTCTTACATTGTGTACAAGTTGTACAAGTTAGTACAGAATAATAAACAGCAACACTCCTATTCTCATGCAACACACCATTTTTAGAGTGAATGATGAAATCATTATTATAATCATAATAAAAAAGAAGACCCACAAGGGTCGTGAATAGCTATAGAGTGAAGGAATATGAAAGGAATATTTTTCTACAGTTATCCCTAGTAATAGGTGATGGACTAGAGAAAATGTAATTCTTCTGACACTCCTACAAACTGTTTGGTAAACATCTCATATTTATATAAATTTTTATACTGTGGGTGCATGTATCATGTTTGTGTGTTACATAATGTGTTTCTTATATAATTTTGAAAAAATATCATAGATTAAGGGAAACGTCTATATTAACGTAATATGCGACATTTAATGCGCCCAAGAGATTATTATTATTATTATTATTATTATTATTATTATTATTATTATTAATATTATTATTATTATGGCATCAAGAGTAGAGAGACTCTTAGTGATTTTAATGTGTACCTGCATGCCAGCACAGTGTGTAATTTTATTTAGGTATAGGTGTACACAAGTTTAATTATCAAGTACATACATATAAAATATACAATAACCTTAGAACATTTGAAATTTTGGAAAGTTTCCAGACATAAGATGCGCTCAGGGAGAATGTAAACAAACTGGGTGTGCCACTGTGATCGTATTGGAAAGACAGGTGGGGGGAGCCATATAGTGAGTTTTGGTCATAATTTGAAATGTCCGTATTAGCAGAAAGCTGTAAATCGAAACGCCATAAAGCGGGGCCCTACTGCAGGTGGGGATATAGTTTTGGAGTGGTTGGTGCAATTATTTAATAAATGTATGGAAGAGGGTAAGGTACCTAGGGATTGGCAGAGAGCATGCATAGTTCCTTTGTATAAAGGCAAAGGGGATAAAAGAGAGTGCAAAAATTATAGGGGGATAAGTCTGTTGAGTGTACCTGGTAAAGTGTATGGTAGAGTTATAATTGAAAGAATTAAGAGTAAGACGGAGAATAGGATAGCAGATGAACAAGGAGGCTTTAGGAAAGGTAGGGGGTGTGTGGACCAGGTGTTTACAGTGAAACATATAAGTGAACAGTATTTAGATAAGGCTAAAGAGGTCTTTGTGGCATTTATGGATTTGGAAAAGGCGTATGACAGGGTGGATAGGGGGGCAATGTGGCAGATGTTGAAAGTGTATGGTGTAGGAGGTAGGTTACTGAAAGCAGTGAAGAGTTTTTACGAGGATAGTGAGGCTCAAGTTAGAGTATGTAGGAAAGAGGGAAATTTTTTCCCAGTAAAAGTAGGCCTTAGACAAGGATGTGTGATGTCACCGTGGTTGTTTAATATATTTATAGATGGGGTTGTAAGAGAAGTAAATGCGAGGGTCTTGGCAAGAGGCGTGGAGTTAAAAGATAAAGAATCACACACAAAGTGGGAGTTGTCACAGCTGCTCTTTGCTGATGACACTGTGCTCTTGGGAGATTCTGAAGAGAAGTTGCAGAGATTGGTGGATGAATTTGGTAGGGTGTGCAAAAGAAGAAAATTAAAGGTGAATACAGGAAAGAGTAAGGTTATGAGGATAACAAAAAGATTAGGTGATGAAAGATTGAATATCAGATTGGAGGGAGAGAGTATGGAGGAGGTGAACGTATTCAGATATTTGGGAGTGGACGTGTCAGCGGATGGGTCTATGAAAGATGAGGTGAATCATAGAATTGATGAGGGATAAAGAGTGAGTGGTGCACTTAGGAGTCTGTGGAGACAAAGAACTTTGTCCTTGGAGGCAAAGAGGGGAATGTATGAGAGTATAGTTTTACCAACGCTCTTATATGGGTGTGAAGCGTGGGTGATGAATGTTGTAGCAAGGAGAAGGCTGGAGGCAGTGGAGATGTCATGTCTGAGGGCAATGTGTGGTGTGAATATAATGCAGAGAATTCGTAGTTTGGAAGTTAGGAGGAGGTGCGGGATTACCAAAACTGTTGTCCAGAGGGCTGAGGAAGGGTTGTTGAGGTGGTTCGGACATGTAGAGAGAATGGAGCGAAACCGAAACAGAATAACTTCAAGAGTGTATCAGTCTGTAGTGGAAGGAAGGCGGGGTAGGGGTCGGCCTAGGAAAGGTTGGAGGGAGGGGGTAAAGGAGGTTTTGTGTGCGAGGGGCTTGGACTTCCAGCAGGCATGCGTGAGCGTGTTTGATAGGAGTGAATGGAGACAAATGATTTTTAATACTTGACGTGCTGTTGGAGTGTGAGCAAAGTAACATTTATGAAGGGATTCAGGGAAACCGGCAGGCCGGACTTGAGTCCTGGAGATGGGAAGTACAGTGCCTGCACTCTGAAGGAGAAGTGTTAATGTTGCAGTTTAAAAACTGTAGTATAAAGCACCCTTCTGGCAAGACAGTGATGGAGTGAATGATGGTGAAAGTTTTTCTTTTTCGGGCCACCCTGCCTTGGTGGGAATCGGCCAGTGTGATAATAAAAAAAAAAAAAAAAAAAAAAAATGTAAAACTGTAGTTTTTCTTTAACAAATGTATTTTTTTTTGTGAATATTTTTGTGAGTCTGGAAGAAATTAATTGGATTTACATTATTTCTTATGGGAAATATTACTTCTACTTTAGGCTGTTTCAACTTTAGCTCTAGCTCCTGGAACAGAATACGGCCGAACCTCAAGGTACCATTGTACAAAAGAAGTTCCTTGTAAAGGGGTTAGTGATGGGTCTCAGTATCAAGCAATCTCCAAGACTACATATTTTGTCTATAAATTTGTACTTTATTGTGTGCCCCGTAGTACAAGGTAGAAGTGCAGCAGCACTTGGAAGAGGAAAGAGAGGAAAGTGAAAGAAGTTCACAGTTTAGGGGTTAGCTAGTGTGTTCCTGTATGTTTATTCTTGGTGCCTCTAATGGCAGCTTTATCCATCCTTAAACTGTCCAAATGAAGATCTACAGTTTCACAGCCAGCGCTCCAAATATTTTGAAAAAAAAAAAATTAAAGAGGGCAATTTTATTTTCTGTGTGTTATAAGACTAAAAAAAAATTTTTAGGACCAGTACTTACCAAGAAATAAGACCGTGAAGTTGGAGTTGGATGCTCACCTGACAGCAACATGGAGTCCTGCTGCTTGCAGAAGTGTTGCCAATATACAGTGGACCCGCGGTTAACACCTCCATCAGATAGCAACAAATTCGGATAACACCTCTCTTTGGTGCAAAAAAATTGGCTCGGATAACACCTTGAAACTCGGTTAGAACTATTCGTCCCAAACGTGTCGGCATGGCTCCCTGATTGGGCCACTCACCCTGTGTACCAGCCACTGTGCCATTGTTTACAAGTCACTGTGGATGGTTCCACATGTAATTGCGATACATTTTGCATTATTCCATTGTTTTTAGTGCTTGTAACTGCTAAATAAGCCAGCAAGGGCCCAAAGAAAGCTTCTAGTGCCAGCCCTTTGGTAAAGAGGGTGAGAAACACTATAGAATTCAAGAAAAAGTTGGTAGAAAGATACGTAAGTGGTGGTGGTAGAGGGTGGTAGAGATGGTGGTACACCAGCCAGGGTACTTCCCCACATACCAGCCAGGGTACTTCCCCACATACCAGCCAGGGTACTTCCCCACATACCAGCCAGGGTACTTCCTCACACATCAGCCAAGGTACTTCCCCACATACCAGCCAGGGTACTTCCCCTCATACCAGCCAGGGTACTTCCCCACACATCAGCCAGGGTACTTCCCCACACACTAGCCAGGGTACTTCCCCACACACCAGCCAGGGTACTTCCCCACATACCAGCCAGGGTACTTCCCCACATACCAGCCAGGGTACTTCACCATGCACATGATTTGATTTGAGTGGGACTTTCACATGAGCAAATAGAATTATCAAAGCTTATTGCTTGGGAAGCATTGAAAATTGGGTTGGGCAAATATGATTCTGTTAATGGGATGGTTTGTAAAGGACCTGACTAGTATGGGCCAACAGGCCTGTTACAGCGTTCCTGCTTTCTTATGTGCAAACATTTATGGATGAACATCACCCTGACACAGCTGTTGCAGGCCGTGCTGGCAACACTTACAATGACAATGTTGTGTCCCGTTTTAGGGAAATTTTAAAGAGACGCCAGAAACAGAGCTCTCTGGACAGATATTTAGTGCCACAGGTGTGCAGTGACACTCAAGCTGTTCCTAGTGGCATTAAAAAACAAGAAAGGGAAGTAACCCAAGAAAAGGACTTGATACCAGAAGTCTTTATGGAAGGGGATTTCCCTTCCAAACCATAGTACACCTATCCTCTCCCCTCCTCCCATCTCATTGCTCATTAATAAGTCTTCAGTAAAGGTAAGTGTCATTTTAGTATTCTTTATTCTGCATGTCTCATTGTTTTCTGTGTAGGGAAATGTATATTTCATGTTAAAAAATTTTGTTTAATACTTTTGGGTGTCTGGAACAGATTAATTGTATTTCCATTATTTTTTAGAGGGAAAATTAATTCGGATAATGGCAGATTCAGTTGAAGACAAGCTCTGTGGAACGGATTAAAGGTGTTAACTGAGGGTCCACTGTACCTCTTTCTCATTTTTATTTTAATTTATATAATTTTTTTGTTCTGATAATTACAATTTATAATAGTTCTTGTGATTTCATAGCCAATCTTTGTTCTGACACTAATAATAAGAACTGAAATAATACTCAAATAGTCACAAACACACTGACAGGTGAACATTTTCACCTGCCTTGGTCATTTAATGTTATCTAGAAATATATACAAAGTATTTGTAAGTCTCAGCAATGTATTACACATGCTGCAGTATATATGAAAGTCCTTGAAGCATGGTGTTTACGACGAGTGTCAATAAACTGCTGACAGGGTAAGTAGTGGAGTGACACGATGATAGTGCACTGGTGCAGGGAACCCTGACTTTATTTGTTTTCACTGTTACACACAAAAATGTCTCTGTCCATGTATCTGCCTGTCTATCTGTCTGTCTAGCTCTTCTTATCTGTCTTTGTGTCTGCATGTGTGTGAGTTTTTCCATCTGCTTGTCTCTGTCTCAGGGAGCTGCTTGTAAACCTGTTGGTTTACGAGCTGCTCCCTGAATCCTTAGCAAGTGAAAATGTGTATTACTTGAGTCATGCATATTGTGCCTCATATCTACAAGCACTGTACACCACTCTGCCTAGAATTTTTGGCTTATCATAGCTAATTTACACTATGTATAATAACTGTATTTATGTGTATCTATGGGAGACAGATGTAGACAGAGACAGAGATATAGACAGAGAAATAGACAGAGACAGATAGATACAGACAGAGAGACAGCCAAAATCAGTCAGTCAGCTAGCCAGCCAGCCAGCCAGCCAACCTGCCAAATACATATTAAACATGTTCCAGAGTCGTTTCTCTTTACTTAGGGCATAGGTTATTGGACATTCTGGCAGGATGACACTACCAGTGGTAACAGAAATGAAAAAATGTTGCACAAAAGTTGCACATGGGTTATTATCAAGGTTTCTGGTATTTCCTCAATCACTTGTGGCCACATCCATCTCAGAGCCACTAAACTCTGGGTCAACATCACTTTCCTCTTAAACGTGGAGTGTTAATATGACATGACATCAGTGAATCCCTGGTGTTTGCCACGCTATTTGCTCTAACTGGTGTTCAATTGAACTGGTGCTCCTATAAGGTACTAAGTGGTCCCAGATTTTTTTTAATACTGCGCACATTGAGTGTTAACCCTTTCAGGGTCCTGAGGAAAAAATTCATGGGGTGCCCCAGTGTCCAAGAAATTTTGAAAAAAAAAAAAAAAAAAATTCTTACAGAATTAAACATAATATTTTTGTGAAGGTAAGGGTACTACTGCCCCTGCTAACAGAGGTAAGGGTACTACTGCCCCTGCTAACAGAGGTAAGGGTACTACTGCCCCTGCTAACAGAGGTAAGGGTACTACTGCCCCTGCTAACAGAGGTAAGGATACTGCTGCCCCTGCTAACAGAGGTAAGGGTACTACTGCCCCTGCTAACAGAGGTAAGGGTACTACTGCCCCTGCTAACAGAGGTAAGGGTACTACTGCCCCTGCTAACAGAGGTAAGCGCATTCTTGTGGTTGGTGACTCTCAGGTAAGATATATTGACCGTGCTTTTTGTAATAGGAATAAGAAGATGAGAGATAGAGTGTGCTTCCCTGGAGCTGGTGTTGGGGACATAGTTAACAGGCTGGATAATATCATGTCAGGTAATGGGAACAAGCCCATTATCTGTCTCAGTGCTGGTGGAAATGATATTGGGAAGGGTAGGAGAGAAAAGCTGCTAGGTAAGTACAGGTCAGCTATAGATTTCATTAAGTCTAAGGGAGGGGTCCCAATCATATGTAGCATCTTGCCTAGAAGGGGAGTAGGAAATGAATGGTTGTCTAGGGCAATTGGTGTAAATTGCTGGCTAGACAGATACTGCAAGGAACTTGCAATCCCATTCATTGACAACTGGAACAACTTTTATGGCAAACATGATATGTATGCAAGGGATGGGGTACATCTCTCTGGGGCTGGGGTGGTAGCACTTGCAAACTCAATTGAGAAGGCCATTGGTGAAATGCCTATGATTTTAAACTGATAGAAGATAGAGGTATGGGTGTGTGTGGGAAACAAGCAGGTTGCAACACTAGGGTTGGAAACAGTATATGTATAAAAGGCATTCAGCATGAAGTTATAAATAAAGACAATAGATCATGTCAGCAAACAAAGGGGGACAGCAGCGGACAGCAAGGGACTAGCTCCCTTAAGGTTTACTATACTAATAGCAGGAGTGTAAGAAATAAGATAGATGAGCTAAGATTAATTGTAAGTGCAGGAAACAGATATTATTGCTATAACAGAGACCTGGCTCAATCTGAAAGATAGAGAGATGCCCTCTGAATGTCACATACAAGGCTATAAATTATTCCACACTGACAGGGTCAATAGGAAGGGTGGTGGAGTAGCGATGTATGTCAGAGACAATTTAAATTGTTGTGTTAGACAAGATATAAAAGTAGAAGCGTCAGCCACTGAATCTGTTTGGTTACAGCTTCTCGAGGGCCGAGAAAAACTAATTTTGGGTGTGATTTACAGGCCCCAAATCTTGATAGGGAGTGCAGTAAACTTCTATGGGACGAAATTCGTAAGGCATCTACATACGAAAATGTTGTGCTAATGGGAGATTTCAACTATAGACAGATTGACTGGAGCAATTTGACAGGAAATTTAGAGTCAGGTGACTTTCTTGATACGATCCAGGATTGTTTTTTTAAAACAGTTTGTGACAGAGCCAACTAGGGGAAATAACCTCCTTGACTTGGTTCTTGCCAGTAGGGAAACATTAATTAATAATCTTGAGGTTAATGATGAGCTTGGGGAAAGTGATCACAAATCACTCAGTTTTAATATATCATGGAATTCCCCTAATAATGGCAATCAAGTCTCCGTCCCTGACTTTCGCTTGGCTGATTTCATAGGACTGAAAAATTACTTAGGTGGGCTGAACTGGAATGACCTGACTAAGGGTCAGGTAGGTGGTGATTGTTGCCAATATGATGCTTTCCAGGGCATAGTTCTAGCTGCTCAGTCAAATTATGTTCCAAATAGGGAAATCAGATCAAACAAAAATGATCCTAAATGGATGAACAATAGATTAAAATATCTGATTGGTCAAAAGAGAGGCATATATAGGCAAATCAAAAGAGGAGAGAGGCAATTAAGAAGTCGATATATTCAGTTAAAGAGAGAAATAAAAAAGGGAATTAGAAAAGCAAAAAGAGATTACGAGGTTAAAGTTGCAAGAGAATCGAAGACTAACCCAAAATGATTCTTTCAGGTTTACAGAAGTAAGATCAGGAACAAGATAGGCCCACTCAAAAGTTCCTCGGGTCAGCTCACTGACAGTGATAAGGAAATGTGTAGAATTTTTAACACATACTTCCTCTCAGTTTTTACATAGGAGGATACCAGCGATATTCCAGAAATGATAAATTATGTAGAACAGGACGATAATAAACTGTGCACGATTAGGGTCACAAGTGACATGGTCCTTAGGCAAATAGATAAATTAAAACCTAACAAATCCCCAGGCCCTGATGAACTGTATGCAAGGGTTCTAAAGGAATGTAAAGAGGAGCTTAGCAAACCTTTGGCTAATCTTTTCAACATATCACTACAAACTGGCATAGTGCCAAATAAGTGGAAAATGGCAAATGTGATACCTATTTTTAAAGCAGGTGACAGGTCCTTAGCTTCGAACTATAGACCAATAAGCCTAACCTCCATAGTGGGAAAATTTATGGAATCAATAATTGCCAAGGCAGTTCATAGCCACCTTGAAAAGCATAAATTAATCAACGAATCTCAGCATGGTTTTACAAAGGGGCGTTCCTGCCTTACGAATTTATTAACTTTTTTCACTAAGGTATTTGAGGAGGTAGATCATGGTAATGAATATGATATTGTGTATATGGACTTCAGTAAGGCTTTTGACAGGGTCCCACATCAGAGACTATTGAGGAAAATTAAGGCACATGGAATAGGAGGAGAAATTTTTTCCTGGATAGAGGCATGGTTGACATATAAGCAGCAGAGAGTTTGCATAAATGGGGAGAAATCAGAGTGGAGAAGCGTCACGAGCGGTGTTCCACAGGGGTCAGTGTTGGGCCCCCTGCTGTTCACAATCTACATAAACGACATAGATGAGGGCATAAAGAGCGACATCGGCAAGTTTGCCGATGACACCAAAATAGGCCGTCGAATTCATTCTGACGAGGACATTCGAGCACTCCAGGAAGATTTGAATAGACTGATGCAGTGGCCGGAGAAGTGGCAGATGCAGTTTAATATAGACAAATGCAAAGTTCTAAATGTTGGACAGGACAATAACCATGCCACATATAAACTAAATAATGTAGATCTTAATATTATGGATTGCGAAAAAGATTTAGGGGTTCTGGTTAGCAGTAATCTGAAACCAAGACAACAGTGCATAAGTGTTCACAATAAAGCTAATAGAATCCTTGGCTTCATCAAGAAGCATAAATAATAGGAGTCCTCAGGTTGTTCTTCAACTCTATACATCCTTGGTTAGGCCTCATTTAGATTATGCTGCACAGTTTTGGTCACCGTATTACAGAATGGATATAAATGCTCTGGAAAATGTACAAAGGAGGATGACAAAGTTGATCCCATGTATCAGAAACCTTCCCTATGAGGATAGACTAAGGGCCCTGAATCTGCACTCTCTAGAAAGACATAGAATTAGGGGGGATATGATTGAGGTGTATAAATGGAAGACAGGAATAAATAAAGGGGATGTAAATAGTGTGCTGAAAATATCTAGCCTAGACAGGACTCGCAGCAATGGTTTTAAGTTGGAAAAATTCAGATTCAGGAAGGATATAGGAAAGTACTGGTTTGGTAATAGAGTTGTGGATGAGTGGAACAAACTCCCAAGTACAGTTATAGAGGCCAGAACGTTGTGTAGCTTTAAAAATAGGTTGGTTAAATACATGAGTGGATGTGGGTGGGTGTGAGTTGGACCTGATAGCTTGTGCTACCAGGTCGGTTGCCGTGTTCCTCCCTTAAGTCAATGTGACCTGACCTGACTAGGTTGGGTGCATTGGCTTAAGCCGGTAGGAGACTTGGACCTGCCTCACATGGGCCAGTAGGCCTTCTGCAGTGTTCCTTCGTTCTTATGTTCTTCTTGATAAAGACTGTGTACAAAACAAAGAGCTGTTTGTTTCCCAGAGATTTAGCATACAAAACATGGTCGTAAATCTAGTGGTTATATATCGAGCAGGTCGTAAGTCGGATGGTAGGTGCATATACAGTATTGGTTTCACAGGCCACAAATGTTACTAGAAAAAGTAAAAAAATTAGAAAAGAAAAGAAAAAAAAAGTATAAAAAACATAAAATATAGAAATGCGATTTTGTGGAAGTAGCTGATGTTGCCACCACCCAGTCATTTTGGCTCAACTTCCTGCCTCTATATCTCAGTACATATTGATCAGAATTTTTTTTTGTTTTATTACCTTCACAAAAATATTATGTTTAATTCTGTAAGAATTTTTTTTTTCTTTTTTTTCAAAATTTCTTGGACACTGGGGCACCCCATGAATTTTTTCCTCAGGACCCTGAAAGGGTTAACACTCAATGTGTGCAGTATTAAAAAAATCTGGGACCACTTACCTTCACTGGCCACTGAAGTACATTCATCCTGAAGAACAGAGAAGTGATTTCCTACCTTCAGATCTTCACTCTTAACTTTCCTTACTCTGATGCGCCTCCCATTACTGTGAACCACTCGCCACTTGTAGCAGGTGCTGGACTGCACCTCACTGCTGGTAGCCGTTGCTACCTCCCCACCTACAGCCTCCTCACAGCGAGAGACAGACTGCACCTCACTGCTAGAAGCCTCATTCCCCACAACTCCAGCCACCTCACACTCTCTCCCAGACCCATTGAGGTGGACCTTCAGCCTCCTAATCTCCTCCTGGAGAAGCAAGACCTCCTCCTTCAACTCTCCAACCTCAATTTTTAAAACACTGCAGAAGCAAGCCATGCTTTGTAACTGTCCACGCTAATCCCCAAAGCAGCTCAGGGTCTGTGACCTCACGTGACGACTGACCACGTATACGTATCAATGGACAATAAAGCAGACTATAAACAGATGGGGTTTTAGGTGCCCTTATCAAACACAAACAACAACTATAAAGCAGAAACGTAGGGCGATAAGCTTGTCCTAATACTAATATACAAGTACAGTTAGAAATAGAAATACAAATAGCCAGATCTTCACTTTAAGGAGGTTATTAGTAGAATATTCAAGGGATTACTTGTAGAATTATAGTAATCAACCATTGAAATCACATTATGAAATTCTGTGTAGTCTGCAGTAAATCAAACAAACAGGCTTCCACATGGATTACATGCCACTTTTGTGAAAATTGGTGTCACGCCCCTTGTGCAGATACCCAAGAATTATCTACAAGCAGTATTAAATCAGGGAAGTGTTTTTGGGTATGCCCAAATGAGATCAATCTGTGGACTAAAATCACAATGTTATTAAAAGAGGAAAACATCAAAGCAGCCTTCATAGAAAACCTCAAAGCATTCTTTAACAGATAGGTAAAAACAAGTCTGGGCTCAACAGTATCGCCCTTGGTGTGGATGCTGTTCTGGCTGACAGTAACTGTTTCACTGGAGGTGCTGGCCATACCTTACCTTTGATATACATTTGAAGAATTTTGAGAGTATATCTACTCTCTGAGCCCAGCCATGGGCCAGGCTAATCTGGTGCTTGCCTGGTCAACCAGGCTGTTGCTGCTGGAGGCCTGCTGCCCCATATATTCATCACAGCCTGGTTTATCTGGCACCTGGTGAAGATACTTGTCTAGTTTCCTCTTGAAGGCTTCAAAGCTTGTTCCAGCAGTGTTTATGATATCTTCTGGTAAGATGTTGAAAAGTTTGGGACCCCGGATGTTGATACAGTGTTCCTTTATTGTCCCCACCATATCACTGCTCCTCAATGGGTTTATTTTAAATTTCCTCCCATATCTCTCACTCCAGTATGTTGCTATGGCAGTGTGCAGATTAGGGACCAAGCCCTCAAGTACCTTCCACGAATATATTACCATGTACCTCTCTCTCCTCCGCTCCAATGAGAAAATGCTCAAAACTTGCAGGCGTTCCCAGTAGTTTAGGTCCTTTACTGGCTCAATGTGAGCTGTAAATGATCTCTGTATTTGTTCCAGCTCCGATATTTCTCCTGCCCTGAACGGGGCCATCAGCATGGAGCAATATTCTAAGTGAGGGAGCTCTAGCGATTTGAAGAGTGTCACCATTGGCATTATTTCCCTTGTTTTGAAAATTCTCAATACCCACCCAGTCATTTTCCTGGCTGTCATGATCTTTGTCTTGTTATGGTCTTTAAAAGAAAGGTCGGCTGACATAATTATTCCTAGGACTTTTACGTGTTCCTTATGTTCTATTTGGTGACCCTCTTGAGTTTTGTATATAGTGCTCCTTTTGAGTTCTTCATTCTTACCATACCTAAGCAGCTGGAACTTATCACCATCGAACGCATGTTGATTTCCACTGCCCACTGGAAAACCCTGTGTATGTCTTCCTGTACTTTTTCAGTGTCCTCTACCATACTGACTTTCATGCTTATTTTAGTGTCATCTGCAAATGATGATATAAAAGTGTGCCTGATGTTTTTGTCTATGTCTGCTATGAGGATGAGGAACAGCAGGGGTGCCAGTGCCTTGGGGCACTGAGCTTTTGACCTCGCTGATGCTGGATCTTGCCCTGTTCACTACTACTTTTTGTGTTCTGTGTGTTAGGGAACCGAAAATCCACCTGCCTACCTTCCCCATAATGCCCATGGCCTTCATTTTGTGTGCTATCACTCCATGATTGCATTTGTCAAACGCCTTCGCAAAATCTGTGTAAATTACATCTGCGTTTTGGACATCTTCCAGTGTCTCAGTAATTCTGTCATAATGGTTCAGCAGCTGTGACAGACATGATTGTCCTGCTCTAAAACCATGCTGGTTCGGTTTATGTTGGTTGTGCTGCTCCATGAAATTTGTAACCTGCCGTCTCATCACTCTTTCGAAGATTTTCATGATGTGAGAGGTTAGGGCTATCAGTCTGTAATTTTTAGTTAGTGCACTACTACCTCCCTTCTGCAAAGTAGCTATGTCTGCACTCTTTAAGGCCTCCAGTATTTCACCTAGATCTAAGCTCTTTCTCCAAAGAATACTGAGGGCTTGTGCTAGTGGTACTTTGCATTTCTTGAATCTGGTCCAGATGCTGAGTGAGTGGGCATGTTTTCCATTTCTTTTTCGATATCTATGTGATTTGTACTAATGTCAGTTAGTTGGTCTATGTGGCCTTCTGGAGTGAACAATATTTCTGCATTTTCTACCTTGCTGTCATTTAGTGGGTTGCTAAACACCGACTCATACTGTTCTTTTAAGATTTCACTCATTTCCTGTTCGTTGTCTGTATACAAGTCTCCTCTCAGTAGTGGTCCAATTCTACAGGTAGTTCTTAGCTTGGATTTTGCATAGGAATAGTAATATTTTGGGTTTCTTGCAATGTCCTGCATGGCCTTTTGTTCCCTTTGTACTTCTTCTGTGAGGTATGACATCCTAAGTTTTTGCTCTAATTAAGTGATCTCTCTGCTAAGTCTATCTTTCCTCTGTTGTAGCATATTTGTGTTTTTAAGCAGTTCAGTAACCCGTTGTCTTCTTCTGTACCATCTCCTATGCGCTCCCTATATATCTGATCTTCTTCTGGGGTTCCAGTACTGGCTTCGCATTTGTTTGCTTATTTGGCCTTGATGGACTGATGCCTGATTTGGTATGCCCCATTTTACTGCCCACCTGTCCTCTCTGTACCATTCCCCCTGTTTGTCTCTAACTTTTTTTTGATCTTTTGTCTTTTTGTCTAAAAAAGAATGCTGTTCAATTTCACTTTCTCTGCTAACTCTGTAGTGCCACATTCCTTTTACATGATGGTCTGGGCAGCTCAGGTCATAACACTCTCTGGACTGCATTGAAGCTTTACACATTACTGGATGGAAGTACCTGCACTCTTTGTTGAAACGACACTTTCCCTTCCTCAACATGTTCGCACATTTTCTGGTGTGTTTATTCCAACAATCTCTGCCATATAGGCATATACCTTTAGCATAGTAACTGCAAATGTTCTGACTACCTATATTTATTGATTCTGTGTCGTTCCTAGGTTCTGCCACCTGATCTGAGTTCTCTTGTTCACTTTCTTCTAGGCTAATTTCTTCCCTTTGCTCGTTTTCGTTTGTTCCTGCTCTAGTTTTCTCATCCTCCCTTTCCCTTTCTGCTATGTTATGTATCCCTGTTTCCTTATTTTCCGACTTGCTCTGTATGACGTTTTCTACTCTTACTCTTACTTTCACTCCTTGGCTTTCACCTCTATTTGCATTTTCCTCTTTTTCTTGTTCCTTTTCCCCTGTTTTCCACTCTTTGTATAACTCTGGCAAGCTCCTTAGAAACTTACGCTTTCTAGGTTTTCACTTTTCAGTACCTCTCTTATTCTTAACCAGCTGTCCCTTTCACTGGGGCAAATCCAGAAATGGCTTTCTTGTTTTTGGTCATTTGTCATGGTTGCATGAAGCTTTGTACATGATATATGTGATGTTTTATTGCATATTTCACAATCAATGCCCCTCATGTTTCTCCCAAAGATTTTTTAACATATACAACAGCCTTTATACCTGTCTATGATTACTTTTAACCCTTTGGGGCTCGCCAGGCCCTCTCAGAGACTTGTTCTCAGGGTCGCCAAAACTTCAAAAAAAAAAAAAAAAAAATCTTATGAAAAGATAGAGAATATTTTCCCGATTATAATGACACCAAAAGTATGAAATTTGATGGAAAACTTACGGAATTATGCTCTCGTGAAGTTAGCGGTTTCGACAATGTTTATGCATTGGCGATTTTGCCCACTTTGAGCCCTATTTTTGGCCACTTCCAATGTACTAGTCGACAAAAATCATAACTATTTTGCTAGAATTTCGTTTTTTCTATCGAATGAGTACAACAAACCACCCATTTACTGATTTCAACTATCCAACAAAGTGGTCAGAATTTAGCAATTTTACCAATTTCACACAAATTTCAAAAGATGCCAATTTCCGAATAGGATCCAGAATAAACAAAAAAGACATTCCTGGCACTAAAATAACAAGTTCTCTGTTCGTCAGTCACATCCCCGGCCCCTCTTATATTTCTTTGGCTTTCCACTTTGAATTTTTATTCTTACAAAAAATAGAAGATTTACTGTTATGCAGACTACTGCATTAGTGTAGAAATGGTATAAATAATATCAGCACACTTGTGAAAGAATATTACACTCACCAGTTGATGTGTATTGGACGCTTGGCATGATTTGTTTACTTTTGAACTTTGGTAAAAATCGAACATTTCTGCTACTTTGAGCTCAATTTCAAGGTATTTTTCATTGTAAAACCAGTCCATATCATCTCAATTTCTGTAATATATCTTCCATTCTATAAAATGAGACCAAGCGAACTAGAATACAACAATAAATACTATACGAAAATACAGTGCAAAGTCGCTGTTTTATTCCAAAAACACAAAGTTTTTTTTTCTCATTACGCACTGTGTGCTGCAGAATTTTTTTTTATACTGCGCACACTGACCACATAGACCCATTCTTTCATATGTAGGCCTACCAGCTTTCTCTCACTAGATTTGAGGGCACTAGAATTTATGCATACTAGTACATCAAAAACTCTGGGGAGTAAGCTGTACTAATACGGCCGAAACCCCCAAAGGGTTAAACAGGTGTATGTGGTGGATGGTGTATTTATTATGTGTGGCTGGTGGTTGGGTGGCTGGTAGGTGGGGTGGGTGGGCTGGGCAGTGGGTATCCTTGGGTAGAGGGTAGGGACAATAGGAGGAGTGGGCAGTGCAGTGAGGTGGTAAGCTGGGAGAAAGGGGTCTGTGGAAAGAAGGCGAGGGTACAAGGAGGGGGGATGGGGGGTGGGATTGTTGGAAGGGTGGTGTAGGATCCAGGGAATGGGGTGGGGGCACGAAGCGGGGACTGGGAGGTGGGGTGCGGGTAGTCAGAAACTGTAAGGCTGGAGGTGCTGTCCTGGTAGACAGTAAATGTGGGGCTGGAAGTGCTGTCCTGGTAGACAGTAACGTGCTGTCCTGGTAGACAGTAAATGTAAACTGGAAGTGCTGTCCTGGTAGACAGTAACAGTGAGGCTGGAGGTGCTGTCCTGGTAGACAGTAACTGTACGCATGAGGGAATGCATATAAATTGCCTCAAGGGGGACAGGAGTTGTAGTGGGGAAACAAGTGTAGTCAAGGACAAGATGAAACCAATATTACAAACTAGTAATACCACAGGAGATAGCAAACATGGGGACTCCACTAGTAATAGTGAGGATATATTACCAGAAACAACTGGTGAGAGCTCCATTGTTAGTACTAGTGAGGATAGGAATGAGACAGGAAAACATGCACCAACAGGAAATAGTCACAAAAATCCTTGGCAAACGGAAACCAAACCTGTGCACATATTATGCACTTTGGTATCTGCAGGCATGGGAAATCTGGAAAAACAGATGGGACGTGCAATTATGACCACTCTAGAAAATGCCGTGCCCATATTACAACACGAAAATGCAAACTCACTTCCTGTAATTTTTTTCACCCTGAAATGTGTCCCTCTTCAGTAAAGGAAAGACAGCGCTATAAGTTAAATTGCCAGGCACACCATCTAAAGGGGACAAAAAGATACAAAAGAACCAGACCATGGGAAAACCTGGGTAGCCACAGCCACTCAAGAGGGAGAAGGAAGGAAAAACAACTGGCAGGAAATGGCAGAAATCGTACACCAAATCCAGTCATTTCTGGAGTGGAACCACTGTCGATGGCCTCCACACCAAACCAACAAATACAGATATTAGTGCCAGAAAAAAAAGTTCCCCCCAGTACCACTAATAAAACCAGTCCGATAACATTCTTCTTTGCAAATATAAAAGGTCTAAACCCAGCAACGAACAACAAAATACCTTTCATCCGTGGACTGCTTGCAGAGGCAAATGCAATATTCATGGCTTTCACAGAGACCCACATGAAGGATCATATGGACAACGAAATATGGATCCCAGGTTAGAACCTATACAGATGCGACAGAGTGAATTGGAAGAAGAGGGGATAGGCCTGTATATCGCAGAGTCACTTAATTCCACAGAACTGGGTTCTCCAGGGTGGATGACACTACCCTAGGTTATCCAGGGTGGAAAACACAACCCTGAGTTATCCAAGGTGGATAACATTATCCTGGGCTATCCTGGGTGGATAACACTCACTACCCTAGGTTATCCTGGGTGGATAACACTACCATGGGTTATCCAGGGTGGATAACACTGCCATGGGTTATCCTGGGTGGATAACACTACCCTAGGTTATACTGGGTAGATAACACTACCCAGGGTTATCCAGGGTGGAAAACACTATCCTGGGTTTTCCTGGGTAGATAACATTCATTACAGTAGGTAATCCTGGGAGGGTAACACTACCCTGGGTGGGTAACACTGTCCTGTGTTATCCTAGGTGGATAACACCCACTACCCTAGGTTATCCTGGGTAGATAACAAAACCCTGGGTTATCCTGGGTGGATAACATTACCTGGGGTTATACTGGTTGGATAACACTACCCTGGATTATCCTCGGTGGATAGCACTACCCTGTTATCCTGGGTGGATAACACTATCCTGGGTTATCCTGGGTGGAAAACACTATCCTGGGTTAGCGAGGATGTATAACACTACCCTGGGTGGATAACTCTATCCTCAGTGGATAATGTTTCCCTGGGTTATCCAGGGTAGATAACACTACCCTGGGTTTTTCTGGTTGGATAACACTACCCTGGGTTATTCTGGCTGCATAACACTACCCTAGGATATCCTGGGTGGATATAACTACCCTCAGTTATCTAGAATGGATAACACTCACTACCCTAGGTTATCCTGGGTGGATAACACTACCCAGGGTTATCCAGGGTGAATAACATTAACCTGGGTTAGCCAGGATGGAAAACACTATCCAGGGTGTATAACAAAATCCTGGGTTTTCCTGGGTGGATAACACTATCATCGATTATCCTGGGAGGATAACACTCATTACCCTAGGTTATCCTGGGTAGATAATACTACCCTGGTATATACAGGATGGATAACACTACCCTGGGTTATCCTGGGTGGAAAACTCACTACCCTAAGTTATCCTGGGTGGATAACACTACCCTGGGTGTTTTGCACTCACTACCCTAGGTTATCCTGGTTGGATAACACTACCCTGGGTTATCCTGGGTGGATAAAACTACCCTAGGTTATACTGGGTGGATAACACTACCCAGGGTTATCCAGGGTGGAAAACACTATCCTGGGTTTTCCTTGGTAGATAACGTTCACTACAGTAGGTAATCCTGAGAGGATAACACTACCCTGGGTGGGTAACATTGTCCTGGGTTATCCTAGGTGGATAACACTCACTACCCTAGGTTATCCTGGGTAGATAACACAGCCCTGGGTTATCCAGGGTTGATAACACTATCTTGGGTGGATAACATTACACATGGTTATCCTGGGTGGATAACACTACACAAGGTTATCCTGGTTGGATAACACTACCCTGGATTATCCTGGGTGGATAACACTACCTTGTGTTATCCTGGGTGGATAACACTATCCTGGGTTATCCTGGGTGGAAAACACTATCCTGGGTTAGCCAGGGTGCATAACACTATCCTGGGTGGATAACTCTATCCTCAGTGGATAACGTTTCCCTGGGTTATCCTGGGTGGATAACACTACCCTGGGTTTTTCTGGTTGGATAACACTACCCTGGGTTATTCTGGGTGCATAACACTACCCTAGGTTATCCTGGGTGGATATCACTACCCAGGGTTATCCAGGGTGAATAACATTAACCTGGGTTAGCCAGGATGGAAAACACTATCCATGGTGGACAACACTATCCTGGGTTTTCCTGGGTGGATAACATTTCCTGGGTTACCCTGGGTGGATAACACTATCAGTGATTATCCTAGGAGTATAACACTCATTACCCTAGGTTATCCTGGGTGGATAATACTACCCTGGTATATACAGGATGGATAACACTACCCTGGGTTATCCTGGGTGGAAAACTCATTATCCTAAGTTATCCTGGGTGGATAACACTCTCCTGGGTGTTTCACACTCACTATCCTAGGTTATCCAGGGAGGATAACACTACTCTGGGTTATCCAGGGTGCATAACACTACACTAGGTTACATTGGGTGGATAAAACAACCCAGCATTATCCAGGGTTAATAACACTATCATGGGTTATCCTTGGTGGATTATACTTACTACCCTTGGTAATCATGGGTGGATAACACTACCCTGTGTTATCCTGGGCAGATAACACTGTCCTGGGTTTTCCTTGGTGGATAACACTATCCTGGGTGGATAACACTATCCTGGGTGGATAACACTATCCTGGGTTATTCTGGGTGGATAACATCACCCTGGGTTATCCTGGGTGGATGACACTCACTTCCCTAGGTTACCCTGGGTGGTTAACACTACCCTGAGTCATCCTGGGTGGATAACACTCGCTACCCTAGGTTTTCATATGTGGATAATGCTACCCTGGGTTCCCATGGGTGGATAACACTTCCCTGGGTTACCCTGGGAGGATAAGACTCACTAATCTAGGTTATACTGGGTGGATAACACTACCAAGGGTTATCCAGGGTGGATAACACTAATGTGGGTCATCCTGGGTGGATAACACTATCCTGGGTTAGCCAGGGTGGATAACACTATCCTGGGTTATCCTGTGTGGATAACACTAACCTGGGTTAGCCAGGGTGGATAGCACTATCTTAGGTTACCCAGAGTGGATGGCATGATCCTGGGATATCCTGGGTGAATAAAACTATCCTGGGTTAGCCAGGCTGGATAATACTATCCTGTTTTATCCTAGGTTGACAACACTATCCTTGGTTAGCCAGGGTGGATAACACTACACTGGGTTATCCTGGGAGTATAGCATTACCGTGTGATATCCTGGGTGGATAACAATACACTGGGTGGATAACACAAGCCTGAGTGGATAATAGTACCCTTGGTTTTCCTGGTTAGATATCACTACTCTGTTTAATCTTGGGTGGATAACACTGCCCTGGGTTATCCTGGGTGGATAACATTCACTACCCTAGGTTATCATGGGTGGACAATACTACCCAGGGTTATCCTGGGTGGATAACTCTATCCAAGGTGGATAACTCTCCTGGGTGGATAACACTACACTGGGTTATACTGGGTGGATAAAACTCATTCCCTAGGTTACCCTGGGTGGATATCACTACCCAGTGTTATCCTTGGTGAATAACACTTTCGTGGTTTAGCCAGGGTTGATAACATTATTCTGCTTTATCGTGGGTAGATAACACTATCCTGGGTTATCCTGGGTGGATAACGTTGCCCTGGGTTATTGTGGTTTATCATGGTTGGATAACACTACCCTGGTTATGCTGGATGGATAACACTCACTACCCTAGGTTATGACTCACGAAATCCTAATGACACGATTGCAAACAAACCATACCACGGGCGGGGTTGAACCCACGGTCAGAGAGTCTCAAAACTCCAGACCATTGCGTTAGCCACTGGACCAGCTAGCTACAATAAGATTCATCCAACTAGGTATATTTCTACACCATAGGAAGGTTAGCATAGGCACCACTGTGACCTAGAGTTCGTCACGGCCACGCTAGCTGGAGATTCGTCTGTAAAAACTTGCATTTGTGGTCACAGTGGTGTCTATGCTAACCTTCCTATGGTGTAGAAATATACCTAGTTGGACGAATCTTATTGTGGCTAGCTGGTCCAGTGGCTAACGCGACGGTCTGGAGTTTTGAGACTCTCTGACCGCGGGTTCAATCCCGCTGGTGGTATGGTTTGTTTGCAATTGTGTCATTACGATTTCGTGAGTCATGTTGACGGCAGTGAAGGGACTTGAGCTAGAGTTCATCACGGCCACACTAGCTGGAGATTTGTCTGTAAAAACTTGCATTTGTGGTCACAGTGGTGCCTATGCTAACCTTCCTATAGTGTAGAAATATACCTAGTTGGAGGAATCTTATTGTGGCTAGCTGGTCCAGTGGTTAATGCGACGGTCTGGAGTTTTGAGACTCTCTGACCGTGGGTTCGATCCCGCCGGTGGTATGGTTTGTTTACCCTAGGTTATCCTGGGTGCATAACACTACCCTAGGTTATCCAGGGAGGATAACAATATCCTGGGTTGTCCTGGGTGGATAACACACACTACTGTAGGTTACCCTGGATGTACAGTGGACCCCCGGTTAACGATTTTAATCCATGCAAGAGGGGTAATTGTTATGCGAAATAATCGTTATGTGAATGAATTTTCCCCATAAGAAATAATGGAAATAAAATTAATCCGTGCAAGACACCCAAAAGTATGAAAAAAAAAAATTTACCACATGAAATATACATTTTCCCACACACAAAGAGAAGGATACATGCACAATAGTAGAGTAGTACATGCACAGTATATATTGTGCATGTACTAGTCTACTAAATGAAGAATAAATGACACTTACCTTTATTGAAGATGCAGCAATGACTGATGAGACACTGTGTCCTGGGAATGCCTTTTCCTCCTGAGTACTGTAGGTCCTGTTTGGCATTTTCTTCCAGAACAGGCCTTATCACACTGTGTATGCCACTACGATTCTTAAATCTCTCAAACCAACCTTTGCTGGCTTTAAATTCACCAATATGAGCACTAGTTCCAGGCATTTTTCCCTGTTCACCTGGGTGTTAGTCGACTTGTGTGGGTTGCATCCTGGGAGACAAGATTAAGGACCCCAATGGAAATAAGTTAGACAGTCTTCGATGACACTGACTTTTTTGGGTTATCCTGGGTGGCAAATCCTCTGGGGTTAATTGTTTCTTGGTATTCTCAATAAGCCACACCAACAACGGTGCTACAGCAGCAGCAGCAGCTGACAGTGCAGCAGCAGCAGCAGCTGACAGTGCAGCAGCAGCAGCAGCTGACAGTGCAGCAGCAGCAGCAGCTGTACCACCAATAGTAGCGATGGTTGATTGGGGTTTATTATACAACCTGCCTTCTGCAGTGTTCCTTCGTTCTTATGTTCTTATGTTCTTATTGCTGTAGGGTTGGCACTAGAAGCTTTCTTGGGGCCCATGGTCACTTATTTTCCAGAAAAAGCACCGAAAACACTGTAATAATACGAAATATTCCGATTGTATGCTTGGATGTTACCGCGGAGGCTGGCTGGTAAACAATGCCACCGGCGGAACATGTGAGCGCGTCTCGGAAGAAAATCGGTAAGCGGGTTTTTAAGCGGTATGTGAGGCAAAATTTTTGCAATTAAAGTAAGCGGTATGCAAAATAATCGCTATGTGATGCCATCGTTATGCGGGGGTCCACTGTATAACACTACCCTGGGTTATCCAGGGTGAATAACACTACCTTGTGTTATCCTGAGTGGATAACACTCACTAGTAAGGTGTTACCCCACAGTGGGTAGTGTTTTGTACCGATGGTCTGTTTCTCATCTCATAAGGAATGTAGTGAATATAGTGCATAATATACGGAATATATTCAGGGGTCGACCATCACCTGTGAAAAAAAAAATTGTCAGAGGTGACAGTGAAGTGAAAGCGATCATACAAGTGTTATAGCGATGAGAAAAGGATATAAATAGACAGTGACATAGTAAACTAAACTTATGGATAAGAGTTAATCCTTTTAATCCCGAGTGTAGTGTCAAACTATGGCTAACACCCAGCATCCTCAAATCCATAAATACAAAACACCTATATGAAAAACAGTACAGAATGGGTCACATAACCAGAGACCAAACAAAATGTTACTTGTCAATCATAACCAGCCTGATAAGAAGGGCTAAAAAATTGTATTATGAGAACAGATTATCCAACTTAAGAGGTGATATGAAAAAGACCTGGAAAACCCTATCAGAAATTCTAGGAACAAAAAAGATATCACGGAATAGTGAAATTGAATTAAGAAAACCAGATGAACCCAAACTCCCACCAACTGAAACAGCAAACAGACTCAATAATTTCTCCTCCACTATAGGAAAAAACCTTACCAATAAAATCCCAAGCTCAGATACCCCACCCAATGACTACCATACTTGCAATTACCCGAACAACTGTTCCTAGCTCCGACTAACCCTACTGAAGTCTCCCTTATTATCAACACACTAAAAAACAAGACAGGAGATTTAAATATCTTACCACCCTTTCTATACAAAAAAAGCGTCACAAGTGCTACAGGTCCGCCATCACAAATCCGGCAATCAGTTATTCGGTTCCTTCAGTTATTCGGCACTAATTTTGGCTAGCATAATTTCAAATTTCCAGGGTCGCCACACCAACCTGCTGGAACTGTTTGGTGGTACTACTTGCTGCATAAGTCATTCCAATTTCTTTTCCTCCATTTATTGTTTTAACCTGCTTACTTTTAGCCCTAGCCATGGTTCCAATGAATAAAAGAAATGCTTCTCTTATGTAAAGCACCTACACAGTACATTATCCATTAAAGATAAGGTGGCTTTGAAGCCACTGTCAGATGCCATGAGCTCAGTCTCATGAAGCAGGAGAATATGCTTATTATTACGCTAATATCAACACTACAGCTTATTTGCCTATCACAATTGATTTAATATGACATAAGAAACAATATAAATAACAAAAAACATGTTAAATACTCCAGAATGAATAATATTTGGCATAACACTGAGCAGTTCGACAGAGTTATGAAGAGGATATGGTAAACAAATACCATTCTCCTATCCCTGTCTTGGAGACTTATATTAGAGAAAACGGAGTATAGCACAGGGCTAACTATGATATACACTTGTACTCCACCATAAACATGAAACAAAAAAGTTATTTTCTCTCTATAGATTATCACACATAGCAGCATATGTGTAGAGAACCTAGGATAACCCCAAAAAAGTCAACGTGGCTTATTTTTAGTACCTGGCTTGGGTTAGCCATATATGATTTTTGGTAAATATTCGATTCCCAGCCAGGGTAGAAACATTAGGCGTGTTTCTTTACACCTGTTGTCTATGACTCAAGAAATCTTAATGACACGATTGCAAACAAACCGCGGGTTCAATCCCGGCCGGGGGTATGGTTTATGACCTGTTGTCTATGTTTACCCATCAATAAATGGGTACCTGGGTGTTAGCCGACTAGCGTGGGTGTTATCCTGGGACACTGACATAATTTTCTTGAAATACTCAGCATAACAAGTGCCTTTCTATACAGTAGTATGTCACTGATGTCAGCTAGGCCTGTATACCTTGTACATGTATGTGTAGTAAATAAAGATATTATTATTATTATTATTATATTATTTTCTCAGTTGTTTGTTGGGTTATTCAAACTTGGGCAATATATGATAGAAAGATACTTCTTCACGTACACCAAAAATGAAAGAAATCAGACCATAAATAGCAGAGTTCACTTCTCAGCCATTAGCGGCAGCTTAGCGGTATATTTTTGTATGGTTGTTATGGTTATATTCTCATTTTTTCGGTCTCATTTGATAGAATGGAAGATATATTACAGAAATAGATATGATTCTGATTGCTTTCATGATGAAAAGTACCTTGAAATTGCGCTCACAGTAGCGAAAATGTTCTATTCTTTAGCGAAGCTCAAGAGTAAACAAATGACGTCACCGTCCAATACCTGTCCGCCTGCCAGTCTAAATTCCAGTACGGAGTCAAGAATGGATTGACATAATTTATACAATTATTACAATAATGCAGCAGTCTGCTTAACAGTAAATCTTCTATTTTTTGTGAATAAAAATTCCAAATGGTAAGCAAGAGTAATATAAGAGGGGCCTGGAGACATGACTAATGAACAGAGAAAATTTTATTTTAGTGCGAGGAATGTCTGCATTGTTTATTCTGGATCCTATTTTGAAATTGGCATCTGTTGAAATTTGTGTGAAATCAGCCAAATTGCCAATTTCTGACCACTTTATTGGGTAGTTGAAATAAGTGAATGGGCGGTTTCTTGTACTCAGTTGACAGACTAGAAGTAAATAAGTTTATTCAGGTATACACAAATCCAGTTACATAGATTATCATACATAGCAGTGTATGTATAGAAAACCTGGGATAACCCAGAAAAGTCAGACAAAGTGACTTATTTCCAGTACCTGGCTTGGGCTTGCCATATGTGATTTTTGGTAAATATTTTTTTTTCTCGTTTGTTTGTTGGGCTATCTCATTGAAACTTGGGCAATGTATGATGGAAAGATGCTTCTTAACATGCAACAAAAAATAAAAGAGACAGACAATAAATAAGGGAGATCACTTCTTAGCCATTTGCCGCCTCTTTGCAGTATATTTTCGTAAGGTTTTTATGGTTGTATTCTCAATTTTTTTACTCATTTGATAGAATGGAAGATATATAACAGAGATAGACATGATTTTGACTGCTTTCATAACGAAAAGTACCTTGAAATTGAGCTCAAAGTAGCGGAGATGTTCGATTTTTGCCGATATTCAATGAACTGTGTAAGTCAAGTTGGTTAATTTTATTAAGTGTATTCTAACCTAACCACTCTGTAATTCGGCAAACTCAGTAATCCAGCACACTACAGGTCCCAATGATGCAGGATTTGTGATGGAGGACCTGTATCACCAATCATTGCAACACTCTTTAACAAATCCATTGAATTCTCTACCTTCCCTACAGTTCTCAAAATAGCAAGGGTCACCCCGATCCATAAAGGAGGAGACCAAACAGACTTGAATAACTATAGGCCAATATCCAACTTACACCTTCTCTCTAAAATCTTCAAAAAATTAATTCATAAGCGAATCTATTCCTACCTCATCTCCCACAACATACTCAACCCTTGTCAATTTGGGTTCAGGCCTAATAAAAATACTAATGATGCTATTATACACATGCTAGAACATATATACACTGCAAAAGAGAAAAAAGAAGTCCCACTGGGGATCTTCATTGACTTACGTAAATCTTTTGATACAGTTGACCATGACTTGCTCCATATAAAATTGTCGCACTATGGTATAAGAGGGCACTCCCTCAACTACGTAAAGTCATACCTCAGCAACAGAAGCCAATATGTGTACACAAATGGGGCAAACTCTTCTGCACAGCCAATTACAGTTGGTGTCCCACACGGAAGTGTCCTTGGCCCTCTTCTCTTTCTCATATATATAAATGACCTACCAAATGCATCGCAACTACTCAAACCCACACTATTTTCAGATGACACTACATACGTCTTCTCTCACCCGAGCCCAGTCATGCTAGCCAATACTGTGATTACCGAATTACAGAAAATATCTACCTCGATGAGAACTAACAAACCTACTCTAAACATTGACAAAACCTACTTCCTTCAGTTTGGTAACAGAGCTACAGATGTCCCTCTTAACATAATGATCAACGGATCATGTATCACAAAGCTCACAGAGGAAAAATTCTTAGGAATCCACCTTGATAATAGACTCAAATTTCAAACACATATACAACACATTTCCAAAAAAAATTCCAAGACCGTAGGCATACTATCGAAGATACGGTACTATGTTCCGCAGTCAGCCCTCCTGGCCCTATATCACTCACTTATTTACCCCTGTCTCACCTATGGAATTTGTGCATGGGGCTCTACAACAATAAACCATCTCAGACCACTAATTACCCAACAAAAGGCTGCAGTCAGAATGATAAAAAATTCCCACTACAGGCAGCACACTCCACCAATATTCAAAGCTCTAAACCAACTCACCATACAAAACGTCCATACTTATTACTGCACCTACTACATATATAGAACACTTAACTCAGATATAAACCCTCCCCTCAAACATCACCTTACCAACCTTAACAGAACACATGACCATAACACAAGGCACAGATCACTCTTTGATGTTCCTCATGTCCATCTCACACTATGCAAAAACTCAATGCACATAAAAGGCCCTAAAATCTGGAATTCGTTACCTGTGAATTTAAAAGAAACACTGTTTATAAATTCAAGTCTCTTCTCAAAAATCACTTACTCACCCACAACTAAATAAATACTGAATAATTGTATCTTATAACTCATGAAATCATAATGACATGATTGCAAACAAACCATACCACGGGCGGGATTGAACTCTCTGACCGCAGGTTCAATCCCGCGCATGGTATGGATTGTATCTCATAAATGTTTCTTATAATTGTATCTAATAAATGTTTAACCTGTGACCCAATCAAACTTTGTTATTTTTTAATTACATTACCTAACAGAATCCTCCATTCTACTGAATGCACAGCAACACAGTACATGACCATATGACCTGTCTTTGTAATACTCATTTGTGCTTAATTGTTATCTGTTTACAATAATGTTTTACCACTGAATATATCATTGCTAGTTAATCATAAGTTAACTTTAAGCCTGCCCATAATGCTCTGCATACAAGGGGCTTTGGTATGTTACACTTTAGCTACTGTATTCCTTTGTACTTCTCTGTATCATGTTCAAATTAATATATAAATAAGTAAATAAATAAATATGGTATAATTATATGAGAACAAGTGCGCAAGTGCCACCCGCACCCCACCCACCAGTCCCCGCCTCATGCCCCCACTCCATTCCCGGATCCTACACCACCCTTCCAACAATCACACCCCTCGGCCCCCCTCCTCATACCTTCACCTTCTTTCCATAGACCCAAGGATACCCACCGCCCAGCCCACCCCACCTACCAGCCACCCCACCACCAGCCGCACATAATAAATACACCATCCACCACATACACCTGTTTAAAAGTAATCATGGCCAGGAATAAAGGCTGTTGTATTTGTGAAAAAATCTTTGGGAGAAACATGAGGGGCATGGATTGTGAAATATGCGGTAAAACATCAAATATATCAAGTACAAAGCTTCATGCAACCATGACAAATGACCAAAAACAAGAAAGCAATTTCTAGATTTGTCCCAGTGAAAGGGACAGCTGGTTAAGAATAAGAGAGGTACTGAAAGTGAAAACCTAGAAAGTGTAAGGAAGTTTCTAAGGAGCTTGCCAGAGTTATACAAAGAGTGGAAAACAGGGGAAAAGGAAAAAGAATAGGAGGAAAATGCAAATGGAGGTGAAAACCAAGGAGTGAAAGTAAGAGTATAAAACGTCATACAGAGCAAGTCAGAAAATAAGGAAACAGGGATACATAACATAGCAGAAAGGGGAAGGGAGGATGAGAAAACTATAACGAGCAAAGGGAAGAAATTAGCCTAGAAGAAAGTGAACAAGAGAACTCAGATCAGGTGGCAGAACCTAAGAACGACATAGAATCAAT
>NC_091366.1:19994221-20029221 GCF_038502225.1 Cherax quadricarinatus
CTTACACCTTCTCTCTAAAATCTTCGAAAAATTAATTCATAAGCGAATCTATTCCTACCTCATCTCCCACAACATACTCAACCCTTGTCAATTTGGGTTCAGGCCTAATAAAAATACTAATGATGCTATTATACACATGCTAGAACATATATACACTGCAAAAGAGAAAAAGGAAGTCCCACTGGGGATCTTCATTGACTTACGTAAATCTTTTGATACAGTTGACCATGACTTGCTCCATATAAAATTGTCGCACTATGGTATAAGAGGGCACTCCCTCAACTATGTAAAGTCATACCTCAGCAACAGAAACCAATATGTGTACACAAATGGGGCAAACTCTTCTGCACAGCCAATTACAGTTGGTGTCCCACACGGAAGTGTCCTTGGCCCTCTTCTCTTTCTCATATATATAAATGACCTATCAAATGCATCGCAACTACTCAAACCCACACTATTTTCAGATGACACTACATACATCTTCTCTCACCCGAGCCCAGTCATGCTAGCCAATACTGTGATTACCGAATTACAGAAAATATCTACCTCGATGAGAACTAACAAACCTACTCTAAACATTGACAAAACCTACTTCCTTCAGTTTGGTAACAGAGCTACAGATGTCCCTCTTAACATAATGATCAACGGATCATGTATCACAAAGCTCACAGAGGAAAAATTCTTAGGAATCCACCTTGATAAAAGACTCAAATTTCAAACACATATACAACACATTTCCCAAAAAAATTCCAAGACCGTAGGCATACTATCGAAGATACGGTACTATGTTCCGCAGTCAGCCCTCCTGGCCCTATATCACTCACTTATTTACCCCTGTCTCACCTATGGAATTTGTGCATGGGGCTCTACAACAATAAACCATCTCAGACCACTAATTACCCAACAAAAGGCTGCAGTCAGAATGATAACAAATTCCCACTACAGGCAGCACACTCCACCAATATTCAAAGCTCTAAACCAACTCACCATACAAAACGTCCATACTTATTACTGCACCTACTACATATACAGAACACTTAACTCAGATATAAACCCTCCCCTCAAACATCACCTTACCAACCTCAACAGAACACATGACCATAACACAAGGCACAGATCACTCTTTGATGTTCCTCGTGTCCATCTCACACTATGCAAAAACTCAATGCACATAAAAGGCCCTAAAATCTGGAATTCGTTACCTGTGAATATAAAAGAAACACTGTTTATAAATTCAAGTCTCTTCTCAAAAATCACTTACTCACCCACAACTAAATAAATACTGAATAATTGTATCTTATAACTCATGAAATCATAATGACATGATTGCAAACAAACCATACCACGGGCGGGATTGAACTCTCTGACCGCAGGTTCAATCCCGCGCATGGTATGGATTGTATCTCATAAATGTTTCTTATAATTGTATCTAATAAATGTTTAACCTGTGACCCAATCAAACTTTGTTATTTTTTAATTACATTACCTAACAGAATCCTCCATTCTACTGAATGCACAGCAACACAGTACATGACCATATGACCTGTCTTTGTAATACTCATTTGTGCTTAACCCTTTGAGGGTTTTTGTCGTACTAGTACGTCTTACGCGTAGGGGTTTTTGACGTACTAGTACTCATAAATTCTAGCGACCTCAAATCTAGTGGGAGAAAGCTGGTAGGCCTTCATATGAAAGAATGGGTCTATGTGGTCAGTGTGCACAGTCTAAAAAAAATCCTGCAGCACACAGTGCATAATGAGAAAAAAAAAACTTTTTCCATTTTTTTTAATAAATCAGCGACTTTGCAGTGTATTTTCGTATGGTATTTATTGTTGTATTCTAGTTTTCTTGGTCTCATTTTATAGAATGGAAGACATATTACTGAAATTGAGATGATTTTGACTGGTTTTACAATGAAAGGTGCCTTGAAATTGAGCTCAAAGTAGCAGAAATGTTCGATTTTTACCAAACTTCAAAAGTAAACAAATCGTGCCAAGCGTGCAATACACGTCAACTGGTGAGTCTAATATTCTTTCACAAGTGCACCAATAATATTTATTCCATTTTTTACACTAATGCAGTAGTCTGCATAACAGTAAATCTTATATTTTTTGTGAGAATAAAAATTCAAAGTGGAAAGCAAAAAAATATAAGAGGGGCCTTGAGACGTGACTAATGACTAGAGGAAATGTCATTTTAGTGCCAGGAATGTCTTTCTTGTTTATTCTGGACCCTATTCCGAAATTGGCATCTTTTGAAATTTGTGTGAAATTGGCAAAATTGCTAAATTCTGACCACTGTACTGGATAGTTGAATTTATAAATGGGTGGTTTCGTGCACCCATTCGATAGAAAAAATGGAGTTCTAGCGAAATATTCATGTTTTTTGTCGACTTGTACAGTGAAATTGGCCGAAAATGGGGCTCAAAGTGGGCAAAATCGCCGATCCGTAAACATCGCCGAGACCGCTAACTTTGCGAGAGCATAATTCCGTAAGTTATCTATCAAATTTCAAACTTTTGGTGTCGTTATGATCGGGAAAAGATTCTCTATCTTTTCATAAGAGAAAATAATTTTTTTTTTTTTTAAATTTGGCCGACCCTGAGAACGAGTTTCGGAGAGGGCCTGTCGACCCTCAAAGGGTTAATTGTTATTACCTGGAGTTTACCTGGAGAGAGTTTCGGGGGTCAACGCCCCCGCGGCCCGGTCTGTGACCAGGCCTCCTGGTGGATCAGCGCCTGATCAACCAGGCTGTTGCTGCTGGCTGCATGCAAACCAACGTATGAGCCACAGCCCGGCTGATCAGGAACTGACTTTAGGTGCTTGTCCAGTGCCAGCTTGAAGACTGCCAGGGGTCTGTTGGTAATCCCCCTTATGTGTGCTGGGAGGCAGTTGAACAGTCTCGGGCCCCTGACACTTATTGTATGGTCTCTTAACGTGCTAGTGACACCCCTGCTTTTCATTGGGGGGATGATGCATCGTCTGCCAAGTCTTTTGCTTTCTGTTTAGAATAATGTTTTACCACTGAATATATCATTGCTAGTTAATCATAAGTTAACTTTAAGCCTGCCCATAATGCTCTGCATACAAGGGGCTTTGGTATGTTACACTTTAGCTACTGTATTCCTTTGTGTACTTCTCTGTATCATGTTCAAATTAATATATAAATAAGTAAATAAATAAATATGGTATAATTATATGAGAACAAGTGCGCAAGTGCCACCCGCACCCCACCCACCAGTCCCCGCCTCGTGCCCCCACTCCATTCCCCGGATCCTACACCACCCTTCCAACAATCACACCCCTCGGCCCCCCTCCTCATACCTTCACCTTCTTTCCATAGACCCAAGGATACCCACCGCCTAGCCCACCCCACCTACCAGCCACCCCACCACCAGCCGCACATAATAAATACACCATCCACCACATACACCTGTTTAAAAGTAATCATGGCCAGGAATAAAGGCTGTTGTATTTGTGAAAAAATCTTTGGGAGAAACATGAGGGGCATGGATTGTGAAATATGCGGTAAAACATCACATATATCAAGTACAAAGCTTCATGCAACCATGACAAATGACCAAAAACAAGAAAGTAATTTCTAGATTTGTCCCAGTGAAAGGGACAGCTGGTTAAGAATAAGAGAGGTACTGAAAGTGAAAACCTAGAAAGTGTAAGGAAGTTTCTAAGGAGCTTGCCAGAGTTATACAAAGAGTGGAAAACAGGGGAAAAGGAAAAAGAATAGGAGGAAAATGCAAATGGAGGTGAAAACCAAGGAGTGAAAGTAAGAGTATAAAACGTCATACAGAGCAAGTCGGAAAATAAGGAAACAGGGATACATAACATAGCGGAAAGGGGAAGGGAGGATGAGAAAACTATAACGAGCAAAGGGAAGAAATTAGCCTAGAAGAAAGTGAACAAGAGAACTCAGATCAGGTGGCAGAACCTAAGAACGACATAGAATCAATAAATATAGGTAGTTAGAACATTTGCAGTTATTATGCTAAAGGTATATGCCTATATGGCAGAGATTGTTGGAATAAACACACCAGAAAATGTGCAAACATGTTGAGGAAGGGAAAGTGTCATTTCAACAAAGAGTGCAGCAGGTACTTCCATCCAGTAATGTGTAAAGCTTCAATGCAGTCCAGAGAATGTTATGACCTGAGCTGCCCAGACCATCATGTAAAAGGAATGTGGCACTACAGAGTTAGCAGGGAAAGGGAAATTGAACAGCATTCTCTCTTAGACAAAAAGATAAAAGATCATCACAAATGAAGAGACAAACAGGGGAATGGTACAGAGGACAGGTGGGCACTAAAATGGGGCGTACCAAACCTGTCAAGGCAAAATAAGCAAACAAGCGCAAAGCCAGTACTGGAGAAACCAGGGGCGTGTGCACCAGGGGACATACCAGGTAGTACACCACCAGTGGTAATAATGAAACACAAAGTGAGACAAAACATCCCACTTGGTAATTCCTGCTTCATATTTGCTAATATACAGTGTTTGAAATTTAATAAAAATGACAAAGTTAGTTATGTCAGTGGGCTCCTAACAGAAGTGAATGCCATATTCAGAGCATTTACAGAAACACATACAAGGGATGTTTTGGACGGAGAGATAAAGATAGAAAACTACAACATGTATAGATGTGATAGAATCAGTAGGTCAGAGGGAGGAGTAGGAATCTATGTAAAGGATACTATCTGTTGCACAGAAGTGCTGAATTCTATGAATGATACAGAAATTCTAGGCATTAAAGTTGAAAATAGGAATTTGTTAATTATCCTAGTATACACACCACCATCGGCAACTGCTGAGGAATTCACAGATCAGTTAAGTAAGATAGATAGCTATCTGGATAGGCTAGAAAATCCTACACCAAATCTTTTACCCCTTGGAGATTTTAATCTAACTCATGTAAAATGGAAGATGGCGCAACGTAATGTTATAACAGAAATACAGTAGGGCCCCACTTATACGGCGGGTTAGGTTCCAGGCTGTCGCCAGAAAGCAGACATTGCCAGAAGGCAGAACTCCATTTTTTTCCATTTATAAATGCATATAAATGCCAGACAACAAGTTTACACTAAATTTTATTAAGTTAGTAACAGAGCTAGGCATTAAAAACACACAAAGTAAAATACAGTCACAGTAAATTCATTACTTATCTTAAAGTATTTGTAATCTTAATGTAGGGAGAGAGGTGAGTAGTACTTATTTGTAGGAAGTCAGGTGCAGGTAGCCCAGGTGTAGGTAGCACTGGCTCCCCGTCTCATACTTAATATACGATATTTAAAACATCCCAGAGAGGTAAAATGCACATACAGTACACTCATTATTTACCTTAAAATATGTGTAGTCTTAATATAGGAAGAGAGGTGAGTAGTATTTATTTGTATAAAGTCAGTGTAGGTAGCCGGTAGGTGTAGCCTGGGCTACACCTACCGGCTACCTACACTGTGGCCAAGAGCCATATTATTAACATCGACATGCATTGTTCACTGAATTTAATCATTTCTAACAACTACCTTTAGATGTCATCATAAACGAAGGTAGAAGTAATAAATAATTCATGCCGAAAATTGTAAACAAAAGCGGAGTGGGGGAGTGGCTGGGCCAAACGCAGATTCATACACGTTTTCTCTGATGGCTGAGCAGAGAAAACGTAATGTTGTCCCTCCACCCGGGACCACACAGCTCCACAAGTATTATTATCAGAGCATATAAAATATGCAACAAATGCCAGACAACAAGTTTACACTAACTTACATTAAGTTAGGAATAGAAATAGGCATTAAAAACACAATAAAAGGTAAGATACACACAGAGTACACTTATAACTTACCTTAAAATATTAAAATTAATGTGTGAGAGGTGAGTGGCAGGGTGTTTATTGAATAAAATCAGAATGGTACACCATCATCCTCTAACTTGGCACTTAAAGCAAGAGGCTTACGACTTCTCTTTTTATCACAGCTAACCTTAGACGCCATCGTCAATGAGAGCCAACTAGTTAATGAAAGAGTAAACGAGAGAGAGAACGTGATACAGAGTTGAGACAATGTAAGAACACAAACTGAACAGGTAGTGGACGATCACTTGGTCAGGCAAAATAAATGCGTATTAATACATGTCTACTTTTAGTTCATTCACGTCCATTTGTAAGAGTTTGTAAAACATTTACCTCAATATTTTATTTTAATAATAATTACCTCACAATACAAATACTCTTACATTGTGTACAAGTTGTACAAGTTAGTTCAGAATAAACAAACAGCAACACACCATTTTTAGAGTGAACGAAGATAATAATATTAATAATAATAATAATAATATTATTATTAGTATTAACCCTTTCAGGGTCCATGGCCCAAATCTGAAGTGGTGCCCCAGTGTCCAAGAATTTTCAAAAAAAAAATTTTTATTTTTTCTTATGAAATCGTAGAGAATCTTTTTGTGAAGGTAATAAAACAAAAAGTACGAAATTTGGTGGAAAATTGACGAAATTATGCTCTCGCGAATTTTGATGTGTCAGCGATATTTACGAATCGGCGATTTTGCCGACTTTGACTCCCATTTTAGGCCAATTACATTATTCCAATCAACCAAATTCTTAGCTATTTCACTAGTATTACTTCTATTCTATCGATTGAGCACAAGAAATCGCCAAGTCAACTGTTTCAACTACAAAATAAAGTGATCGGAAATTGTTAATTTGGCCAATTTAACACAAAGTTCAAAATATTCCAATTTCAAAATAGGCTCCAGAATAAACAATGTAGGTATTCCTGGAACTAAACTAACATTTCCTCTGTTCATTAGTTACGTTTTGAGGCTTTACAAATAAATTCCATTTTGATTTTTTATTCACATAATGAATTTTTATTCACACCAAAAAATAGAAGATTTACTGTTATGCAATACTGTAATAATTGTATAAATATCATCACCATATTTGTGAATGCATATTAGACCCACCAGCTGGCGTGTATTAGACGTGTGAGGTCGTTTGTTTACTCTTGAATATCGGCAAAAATTTAACATTTCCGCTATTTTGAGCTCAGTTTCAAGCCATTTCCAGTGCTAAAACCAATCAAAATCATCTCTATTTCTGTAATATGTCTTCCATTCTATCAAATGAGACCAAGAAATCGCAAATACAACTATAAAAAAACATACGAAAAAACACTGCAAAGTCGCTGTTTTAATCGAAAAATCATGATTTCAGTTTTTTTCTCTCATTATACACAGTGTGCTGCAGGATCTGTTTTATGTGGTGCACACATACCACATAGATGTATTCTCTCATATCTAGGCCCAAATGTATCACTCACAGTTTATCAGAGTGAGCTGAGCTCATGACGTAGATCTACGGTTTGGACCCTGAATGTAAACGCGTAGATCTACGGGATGGACCCTGAAAGGGATAATATTAATAATAATAATAATATTATTATTAGTATTAATAATAATAATAATAATTATTATTATTTATTATAAAAAGCACTAAACCCACAAGGGTCGTGAATTGCTATACATAGAGTAAAGGCATACGAAAAGAATATTTTTCTACAGTTACCCCCCAGTATTTGACCAGAGAAAACATAATTCTTCCGACAATACCTACAGAGCTGCTTTGTAAACAAATCTCATATTACATCAATTTTTATTCTGTGAGTGTATGTATCATGTTTATATGCTATGTAATGGGTTTCATATATAATTTTGAAGAAAATATCATAGATGGCTTAATGAAAATGCCTATATTGATGTAAAATAAGACATTTAGTGTGCCCAAGAGTGATTATTATTACGTAGTATTGGCATCATGAGTAGAGAGAGACTTAGTGATTTTAATGAGTACCTGCACACAAGCACAGTGTGTAAGTATATTTAGGTACAGATACACAAAAGTATAATTATCAGAGTACATATAAAATATGCAGTAACTTTAAAACACTTGAAATTTTGGAAAGTTTCCTGACATAATAGATGTGGTCACGGAAAATGTAAACAAACCGGTGGAGGGCGCCGTATTTGAAAGACCACTTGCCATATAGCAAATTTTGGTCATAATTTGACATCGCCGTATTAGCGGAATGGCGTAAGGCGAAACGCCGTAAAGCGGGGCCTTACTGTATCCCTGGGAAGCACCCTGGCTCAATAGGTACATACCAGGGAAATAATGAGGTTTTCTGAAAAGTACTCTTTAAACCAACAGGTAATTGATCCCACTAGAAATGAAAATACCATCGATTTGATATTCACAAACAACGAGGAACTGATCAGAGACATAACAGTTTCCAAAATTATTTACTCTGATCATAACATCATAGAGGTTCAAACTAGTATTAACTCGGGTAGGAAACTGCGTCGCTAAAGTTAGAGACGGAATGTTCAGTAAGTTTAATTTTAACAACCATAGAATTAACTGGGAAAAAATAAACCAAGAGCTATCAGACATACCCTGGGAATCAGACATGAGCGACCTAAATCCCCACCAGTGCCTAGAGAAGCTGAATACAGAAGCATACAAAGTATGTATGAAACATGTACCATTGAGGAAACCCAGAGGAAGATCAGATATAGAGAGAGAGCGTAGGAGATGGTACAGAAGAAGACAACGGGGTTACTGAACTGCTTAAAAACACAAATATGCTACAACTGAGAAAAGATAGACCTAGCAGAGAGATCACTGAATTAGGGCAAAAATTTGGGATGTCATACCTCACAGAAGAAGTACAAAGGGAACAAATCGCCATACAGGACATTGCAAAAAAAAAAATATTTCTATTCCTATGCAGAATCCAAGCTAAGAACTACCTGTAGAATTGGACCACTACTGAGAGGAGACTTGTATACAGACAACGAACAGGAAATGAGTGAAATCTTAAAAGAACAGTATGAGTCGGTGTTTAGCAACCCACTAAATGACAGCAAGGTAGAAAATGCAGAAATATTGTTCACTCCAGAAGGCCACGTAGACCAACTAAGTGACATTAGTACAAATTACATAGATTTCGAAAAAGAAATAGAAAACATGCCCACTCACTCAGCATCTGGACCAGATTCATGGAATGCTCTATTTATAAAGAAGTGCAAAGTACCACTAGCACGAGCCCTCAGTATTCTCGGAGAAAGAGCTTAGATCTAGGTGAAATACCAGAGACCTTAGAGTGCAGACATAGCTACATTGCACAAGGGAGGTAGTAGAGCACTAGCTAAAAGTTACAGACCAGTAGCCCTAACCTCTCACATCATAAAAATCTTCGAAAGAGTGATGAGACGGCAGGTTACAAATTTCATGGAGCAGCACAACCAACATAACCCGAACCAGCATGGTTTTAGAGCAGAAAGATCATGTCTGTCATAGCTGCTGAACCATTATGACAGAATTACGGAGGCACTGGAAGACGACAAAAACGCAGATGTAATTTACACAGATTTTGCAAAGGCATTTGACAAATGTGATCATGGAGTTATGGCGCACAAAATGAAGGCCATGGGCATTACGGGGAAGGTAGGCAGATAGATTTTTGGTTTCCTAACACACAGAACACAAAAAGTAGTAGTGAACAGGGCAAGATCCAGCATCAGTGAGGTCAAAAGTTCAGTGCCCCAAGGCACTGTCCTGGCACCTCTGCTGTTTCTCATCCTCATAGTAGACATAGACAAAAACACCCGGCACACTTTTGAATCATCATTTGCAGATGACACTAAAATAAGCATGAAAGTCAGTATGGTAGAGAACACTGAAAAAGTACAGAAAGACATACACAGGGTTTTCCAGTGGGCAGTGGAAATCAACATGCGTTCGATGGTGATAAGTTCCAGCTGCTTAGGTATGGTAAGAATGAAGAACTCAAAAGGAGCACTATATACAAAACTCAAGAGGGTCACCAGATAGAACATAAGGAACATGTAAAAGACCTAGGGAATAATTATGTCAGCCGACCTTTCTTTTAAAGACCATAACAAGACAAAGATCACGACAGCCAGGAAAATGACTGTGTGGGTATTGAGAACTTTCAAAACAAGGGAAATAATGCCGATGGTGACACTCTTCAAATCGCTAGTGCTCCCTCACTTAGAATATTGCTCAGTGCTGACGGCCCCGTTCAGGGCAGGAGATATATCTGAGCTGGAACAAATACAGAGATCGTTTACGGCTCACATTCAGCCTGTAAAGCACCTAAACTACTGGGAACGCCTGCAATTTTTTAACATGTACTAATTGGAGCGGAGGAGAGAAAGGTGCATGATAATATATACCTGGATATTACTCGAGGACTTTGTCCCAAATCTGCACACTGCAATAACGACATACTGGAGTGAGAGATATGGGAGGAAGTGTAAAATAAACCCAGTGAGGTGCAGGGGTGCAGTAGGGACAATAAAGGAACACTGTATCTTACCAGAAGATATCAGAAACTGCTGGAACAAGCGTTCAAGCCTTCAAGAGGAAACAAGACAAGTATCTTCACCAGGTGCCAGAACAACCAGGCTGTGATGGATATGTGGGGCAGCGGGCATCCAGCAGCAACAGCCTGGTTGACCAGGCAAGCACCAGACGAGCCTGGCCCATGGCACGGCTCAGAGAGTGGATATACTATAGAAATTCTTCAAAGGTATATCATACATATATACAAGGTTATCTTGTGTGGATAACAGTATCTTGGGTTATGCAGGGTAGATAACACTATCCTGGGTTAACCTGTCTGGATAACACTCACTACCCTAGGTTATCGTGGGTGGCAAACACTACCCTGGGTTATACTGGGTGGATAACTCTTACTAACTTAGGGTATCCAGGGTGGATAACAGTATCCTGGGTTGTCCAGGGTGGATAATACTATACATGGTTATCCTGGGTGGCTAACGCTCACTACCCTAGGTTATAATGGGTGGATAACGCTGCCCTGGGTTACCCTTGGTGGATAACACTCACTACCATAGGTTATACTAGGTGGATAACACTACCGAGGGTTATCCAGGGTGGATAACACTACTGTGGGTTATGATGGGTGGATAACACTATCCAGGGTTAGCCAGGGTGGAAGCCACTATCCTGGGATATCCTCTGTGGATAACACTATATTGGGTTAGCCAGGGTGGATAAAACTATCCTAGGTTACCCAGGGTGAATAAGATGACCCTGGGTTATCCTGGGTGAATAACACTATCCTGGGTTAGCCAGGGTGGATAGCACTATCCTGTTTTATCCTGGGTTGATAACACTACCCTGGGTTATGCTGGTTGGATAACACTACCCTGGGTTATCCTGGGTGGATAACACTACACTGGGTTATCCTGGTTGGATAACACTACCCTGGGTTATCCTGGGTGGATAACACTACCCTGGGTTATCCTGGGTGGATAACACTACCCTGGGTTATCCTGGATGGATAACACTACCCTGGGTTATCCTGGGTGGATACCACTACCCTGGGATATCCTGGGTGGATAACACTACCCTGGGTTATCCTGGGTGGATAACACTACCCTGGGTTAACCTGGGTGGATAACACTACCCTGGGTTATCCTGGGTGGATAACACTACCCTGGGTTATCCTGGTGGATAACACCACCCTGGGTTATCCTGGGTGGATAACACTACCCTGGGTTATCCTGGTTGGATATCACTACCCTGGGTTATCCTTGGTGGATAACACTACCCTGGGTTATCCTGGGTGGATAACACTACCCTGGGTTATTCTGGTTGGATAACACTACCCTGGGCTATCCTGGGTGGATAACACTACCCTGGGTTATCCTGGGTGGATAACACTACCCTGGGTTATCGTGGTTGGATAACACTACCCTGGGTTATCCTGGGTGGATAACACTACCCTGGGTTATCCTGGGTGGATAACACTACCCTGGGTTATCCTGGGTGGATAACACTACCCTGGGTTATCCTGGGTGGATAACACTACCCTGGGTTATCCTGGATGGATAACACTACCCTGGGATGTCATGGGTGGAAAACACTACCTGGGTTATCCTGGGTGGATAACACTACCCTGGGTTATCCTGGGTGGATAACACTACCCTGGGTTATCCTGGGTGGATAACACTACCCTGAGTTATCCGGGTTGGATAACACTACCATGGGTTATCCTGGGTGGATAACACTACCATGGGTTATCCTGGGTGGATAACACTACCCTGGGTTATCCTGGGTGGATAACACTACCCTGGGTTATCCTGGGTGGATAACACTACCCTGGGTTATCCTGGGTGGATAACACTACCCTGGGTTATCCTGGGTGGATAACACTACCCTGGGTTATCCTGGGTGGATAATACTACCCTGGGTTATCCTGGGTGGATAACACTACCCTGGGTTATCCTGGGTGGATAACACTACCCTGGGTTATCCTGGGTGGATAACACTTCCCTGGGTTATCCTGGGGGATAACACTACCCTGGGATATCCTGGGTGGATAACACTACCCTGGGTTATCATGGGTGGATAACACTACCCTGGGTTATCCTGGGTGGATAACAATAACCTGGGTTATCCTGGGTGGATAACACTAAACTGGGTTATCCTGGGTAGATAACACTACCCAGGGTTATCCTGGGTGGATAACACTACCCTGGGTTATCCTGGGTGGATAACACTACCCTGGGTTATCCTGGGTGGACAACACTACCCTGGGTTATCCTGGGTAGATAACTCTACCCTGGGTTATCCTGGGTGGACAACACTACCCTGGGTTATCCTGGGTGCATAACACTACTATGGGTTATCCTGGGTGGATAACACTACCCTGGGTTATACAGGTGGATAACACTACCCTGGGTTATCCTGGGTGGATAACACTACCCTGTGCTATCCTCGGTGGACAACACTTCCCTGAATTATCCTGGGTGGATAACACTACCCTGGGTTATCCTGGGTGGATAACACTACCCTGGGTTATGCTGGGTGGATAACACTACCCTGGGTTATCCTGGGCGGATAACACTATATTGGGTTATTCTGCGTGGATAACACTACCCTGGGTTATTCTGGGTGGATAACACTACCCTGGGTTATCCTGGGTGGATAACACTACCCTGGGTTATCCTGGGTGGATAACAGTACCCTATATTATCCTGGGTGGATAGCACTACCCTGGGTTATCCTTGGTAGATAACACTACCCTGGGTTATCCTGGGTGGATAACACTACCCTGGGTTATCCTGGGTGGATAACACAACCCTGGGTTATCCTGGGTGGATAACAACCCTGGGTTATCCTGGTTGGGTAACACTAACCTGGGTTATCCTGGGTAGATAACACTACACTGGGTTATCCTGGGTGGATAACACTACCCTGGGTTATCCTGGGTGGATAACACTACCCTGTGTTATCCTGGGTGGATAACACTGCCCTGGGTTATCCTGGGTGGATAACACTACCTTGGGTTACCCTGGGTGGATAACACTACCATGGGTTATCCTGGGTGGATAACACTACCCTGGGTTATCCTGGGTGGATAACACTACCCTGGGATATCCTGGGTTGATAACTCTACCCTGGGCTACCCTGGGTGGATAACACTACCCTGGGTTATCCAGGGTTGGAAACACTACCCTGGGTTATCCTGGGTGGATAACATTACACTTTATTATCCTGGGTGGATAACACTACCCTGGGTTATCCTGGGTGGATAACACTACCCTGGGTTATCCTGGATGGACAACACTACCCTGGGTTTTCGTGGGTGGATAACACTACCATTGGTTATCCTGCGTGGACAACACAACCCTGGGTTATCCTGGGTGGATAACACTACCCTGGTTTATCCTGGGTGGATAACACTACCATGGGTTATCCTGGGTGGATAACACTACCCTGGGTTATTCTGGGTGGATGACACTACCCTGGGTTATCCTGGGTGGTTAACACTACCCTGGGTTATTCTGGGTGGATAACACTACCCTGGGTTATCCTGGGTGGATAACACTACCCTGGGTTATCCTGGGTGGTTAACACTACCCTGGGTTATCCTGGGTGGATAACACTACCCTGGGTTATCCTGGGTGGTTAACACTACCCTGGGTTATCCTGGGTGGTTAACACTACCCTGGGTTATTCTGGGTGGATAACACTACCCTGGGTTATCCTGGGTGGCTAACGCTCACTACCCTAGGTTATAATGGGTGGATAACGCTGCCCTGGGTTACCCTTGGTGGATAAAACTCACTACCATAGGTTATACTAGGTGGATAACACTACCGAGGGTTATCCAGGGTGGATAACACTACTGTGGGTAATGATGGGTGGATAACACTATCCAGGGTTAGCCAGGGTGGAAGCCACTATCCTGGGATATCCTCTGTGGATAACACTATATTGGGTTAGCCAGTGTGAATAAAACTATCCTAGGTTACCCAGGGTGAATAAGATGACCCTGGGTTATCCTGGGTGAATAACACTATCCTGGGTTAGCCAGGGTGGATAGCACTATCCTGTTTTATCCTGGGTTGATAACCCTACCCTGGGTTATGCTGATTGGATAACACTACCCTGGGTTATCCTGGGTGGATGACACTACACTGGGTTATCCTGGTTGGATAACACTACCCTGGGTTATCCTGGGTGGATAACACTACCCTGGGTTATCCTGGGTGGATAACACTACCCTGGGTTATCCTGGATGGATAACACTACCCTGGGTTATCCTGGGTGGATACCACTACCCTGGGATATCCTGGGTGGATAACACAACCCTGGGTTATCCTGGGTGGATAACACTACCCTGGGTTAACCTGGGTGGATAGCACTACCCTGGGTTATCCTGCGTGGATAACACTACCCTGGGTTATCCTGGTGGATAACACCACCCTGGGTTATCATGGGTGGATAAAACTACCCTGGGATATCCTGGTTGGATATCACTACCCTGGGTTATCCTTGGTGGATAACACTACCCTGGGTTATCCTGGGTGGATAACACTACCCTGGGTTATTCTGGTTGGATAACACTACCCTGGGCTATCCTGGGTGGATAACACTACCCTGGGTTATTCTGGGTGGATAACACTACCCTGGGTTATCGTGGTTGGATAACACTACCCTGGTTTATCCTGGGTGGATAACACTACCCTGGGTTATCCTGGAGGGATAACGCTACCATGGGTTATCCTGGGTAGATAACACTACCCTGGGTTATCCTGGGTGGATAACACTACCCTGGGTTATCCTGGGAGGATAACACTACCCTGGGTTGTCCGGGAGGGAAAACACTACCCTGGGATGTCCTGGGTGGATAACACTACCCAGAGTTATCCAGGTTGGATAACACTACCATGGGTTATCCTGGGTGGATAACACTACCATGGGTTATCCTGGGTGGATAACACTACCCTGAGTTATCCGGGTTGGATAACACTACCATGGGTTATCCTGGGTGGATAACACTACCCTGGGTTATACTGGGTGGAAAACACTACCCTGGGTTATTCTGGGTGGATAACAGTACCCTGGGTTATCCTGGGTGGATAATACTACCCTGGGTTCTCCTGGGTGGATAACACTACCATGGGTTATCCTGGGTGGATAACCTGGGTTATCCTGGGTGGATAACACTACCCTGGGTTATCCTGGGTGGATAACACTACCCTGGGTTATCCTGGGTGGATAACACTACCCTGGGTTATCCTGGGTGGATAACACTACCCTGGGTTATCCTGGGTGGATAACACTACCCTGGGTTATCCTGGGTGAATAACACTACCCTGGGTTATCCTGGGTGGATAACACTACCCTGGGTTATCCTGGGTTGATAACACTACCCTGGGTTATCCTGGGTGGATAACACTACCCTGGGTTATCCTGGGTGGATAACACTACCCTGGGTTATCCTGGGTGGATAACACTACCCTGGGTTATCCTGGGTGGATAACACCACCCTGGGTTATCCTGGGTGGATAACACTACCCTGGGTTATCCTGGGTGGATGACACTACCCTGGGTTATCCTGGGTGGATGACACTACCCTGGGTTATCCTGGGTGGATAACACAACCCTGGGTTATCCTGGGTGGATAACACTACCCTGGGTTATCCTGGGTGGATAACACCACCCTGGGTTATCCTGGGTGGATAACACTACCCTGGGTTATCCTGGGTGGATAACACTACCCTGGGTTATCCTGGGTGGATAACACTACCCTGGGTTATCCTGGGTGGATAACACTACCCTGGGTTATCCTGGGTGGATAACACTACCCTGGGTTATCCTGGGTGGATAACACTACCCTGGGTTATCCTGGGTGGATAACACTACCCTGGGTTATCCTGGGTGGATAACACTACCCTGGGTTATCCTGGGTGGATAACACTACCCTGGGTGGATAACACTACCCTGGGTTATCCTGGGTGGATAACACTACCCTGGGTTATCCTGGGTGGATAACACTACCCTGGGTTATCCTGGGTGGATAACACTACCCTGGGTTATCCTGGGTGGATAACACTACCCTGGGTTATCCTGGGTGGATAACACTACCCTGGGTTATCCTGGGTGGATAACACTACCCTGGGTTATCCTGGGTGGATAACACTACCCTGGGTTATCCTGGGTGGATAACACTACCCTGGGTTATCCTGGGTGGATAACACTACCCTGGGTTATCCTGGGTGGATAACACTACCCTGGGTTATCCTGGGTGGATAACACTACCCTGGGTTATCCTGGGTGGATAACACTACCCTGGGTTATCCTGGGTGGATAACACTACCCTGGGTTATCCTGGGTGGATAACACTACCCTGGGTTATCCTGGGTGGATAACACTACCCTGGGTTATCCTGGGTGGATAACACTACCCTGGGTTATCCTGGGTGGATAACACTACCCTGGGTTATCCTGGGTGGATAACACTACCCTGGGTTATATAATCATAATGGAACATTCTGGGGTTAAATCAGGTTGATGCGAGGCAGAGGAGGACGCCTCCGTCTCCTGGGAACAAGAGACCATCACGGGCATCACTACCCACCACTAGAGGGCATGAAGGTGGTCAAAGAGAGAGAAAATAAGGGTAAAAATGAGGCAGAAATCTTACCTTAACGACGCCATACTTTGTTATTGTTGGGCTGAGAGGTTGAGGCAATAGAGGAACCCAGAGTTGATTACCGTTAACTCTTTATTTAAGATTTCGTTCGGATTTTTAACCCCGGAGGGTTAGCCACCCAGGATAACCCAAGAAAGTCAGTGCGTCATCGAGGACTGTCTAACTTATTTCCATTGGGGTCCTTAATCTTGTCCCCCAGGATGCGACCCACACCAGTCGACCAACACCCAGGTACCTATTTGCTGCTAGGTGAACAGGACAATAGGTGTAAGGAAACGTGTCGGAATTTCCACCCGCCGGGAATCGAACCCGGGCCCTCCGTGTGTGAAGCGGGAGCTTTAGCCACCAGACCACCGGTCAGTTTTGTGGTTTACTTAATTTGACAGTTTATTGCTGTTTATCCTGATGTAAACCATTAAAACCACACCTTATTACCGTTTTACTTTTTTCAGCCTTTGGTATTCAAGACAAAGCTTCAAAATAAGAGGAACTTAAAGACATTTACCATAATTTATATATTTTCAGCAGTTAGACCCTTATATTATTAGGATCTGCTCATATTAAAGCCTTTGAAAAGCTGATTTATTACCCTATAACATATATTTGAACCTTTAAACCCAGACTTTATTACCATTTTCTTTTGTTTAGTATTTTTTATCGTAGTTAATAATTGAACCAGAAGAGAAGCCGAAAACTTAATACCGTCATCTAATACTGCCCTTAAACAATGACTGTATTAGTAGTTTATTGATTTAAGGAGGAGAGCCCTTATTGTTCTCTGCCTTTAACTGAACCTTTAAACTACGACTTTACTAAGGTTTTTTCTTTATTTAAGGCAGGTTACAAGTGTTGGCTACTAATGGAGAGTAACTGCTTCTATTATTATTATTAATAATAATAAACACTGTGATGACCTCCTGGTACTCCTTGATTCCCTAAACACAAGCTTCTCCTGTATTATTCTGACTGTAACCTGTCTTAAACAAGAAACAATAGTACTCACTCCCAGGATACACAACAGTCTACAACTCTAGAACAAAACAAACTGGGGCAGATATTTCTATCTACTACTGTAATGAACTATCATGTTGTAACATCACTTGCTGCTGTAGTCACAAATATGGACAATATGTTTTTCCAAATTTTACTGTAAAAACCTTATGACAATTATAGCAATTACCTGGAATATACCTGGAGAGGGTTTCGGGGGTCAACGCCCCCGGGGCCCGATCTGTGACCAGGCCTCATGGTGGATCAGGGCCTGATCAACCAGGCTGTTATTGTTGACCACACACAACCAGACGTACAAACCACAGCTCGGCTGGTCAGGTACTGCCTTTAGAGTCCTGTCCAGCTCCTTCTTGAAGACAGCCTGAGGTATATTGGTGATCCCTCTTATGTATGCTGGGAGGCAGTTGAACAGTCTTGGGCCCCAGACACTTTCTGTGATATCTCTTATCATGCTAGTGGCGCCGAGTTTTTTGCTTTCATAGGGAGAGATTTTCGTGTGCAAGTTTCTTACTAATTCCTCTAGGATTTTTCCAAGTGTAAATAATTATGTATCTCTCCCTCCTTCGTTCTAGGGAGTACAGGTTGAGGAGGAACTTCAAGTGTTTCCAGTAACTGAGGTGTTTTACCACGGTTATGTGCACTATGAATGTTCTCTGCATTTTCTAGGTCAGCATTTTCACCTGTTTTGAAAGGTGGTGTTAGTGTGCAGCAATATTCCAGCCTAGATAGGTTAGGTTAGGTAAGGTTCGTCAGGAAACAGAACAAGTATTTCCTAACACGTATTAACCAGTATTATAATGGTACTTAGTGGAGTGGAGTGACTTTCATTAGTTTCTTTTTCTTGAAATACCAGACGTATACTGTGAATTTCATATAACCTGTAGTTACCAGAGGTAACAATATACACAAAGAGAATTAATTATTACTACAGAAAAAGCGTCCTTCCTCCAAAATTTCCACCAGTCAACTATAGTGATAATATAGCATTTATTGTGGTGGAGACGAAAAAAAAAATAGAAAAGCTAGATACAGCGATTGATAAACAAGGGTTGAGGTCGACCGTTCGTCATTGTAGGAGTTGCCAGCAGTCACCAGTTTCTTCAACACGCAAGTTATACTTTTGTACCTCTTCAAGGGGGGCTCCTTGGCGTGGTGAAGAGGCTCTTGGTCTGAGGAATTAGACCTATCGGTCTTCTTCCTCAGACCGAACCTAATTACCCCCCAATCTCCCCTCCCCTATCCCATCCTCCCCATCCTCCCCTTTTTCCTTTCCTCCTCCTCCTCCCCACTCCTCCCTTTTGCCCTTCCTCTTTTTGTCCTTTGGGATTTCTCCCACAGGCACGCTAGTTCCTAGGTAGAGGAAAGGACACCGGGGTCGATCCCATTCCGTTGAGGTTTCTTGGCGGTGGCGTAGTTTGCCGTGGAATCTGGATTGCCTAGGGATGTCCCGATCCCTCTCCGGTATCCCGGAGTAGCTTTGGGTGTCTTTTGGGCGACGGGTGTATCTCTGGAAGCCACCTTTCGGATTCCGGGGGTGGTGGCTGAAGGAGGTATGCTTTGTGGCGGATATCCGGCCGCCCTCTCTTTTGTCCACCGAGGTAGCTCGGCAGATGTGAGGTTGCTATCCCAGATTGCTGGTTTACTGGCATGAAGGGTAGGGTATGGCACGGGTTCCATGCAGCATCTGCGCTACTAGCGGTGTCGAGTCCTCTTGGGCGCGGAGGGAGATTTCTGGCCCTTTCATTCCTCCTAGGAACTATCCCTCCCCGGTCCCCCCTTTTTTTTTTCTTTTTTTTATTTTTATTTTCTTTTCTTCTTTCTTTTTTTTTCTTAAAAACAAAAAGAAAGAAGTAACCTAACCATGGCAGCCCTAGTCCATGAACCTGGTACCCCCGGGCCCCTTCTTGATACCGCACCCCGTTCTGACCCCGCCTCGTCTTTGGACCACTCTTCAGACATTCCTCATGCCTCTGTACCTATTGCCGGTGCTGTTTCCTCACCTGCTTCAGGTACTGAGGCCTCGACTGACTCCTTCGATTTATCAGACCTTCGCTCTCCTCTGACTATGCTTCCGGCCTCTCCCTCTACGGTGCGGCAATTTTCAAATCGCCGACCCATTCCACGTCGGACCAACTCTGGTCCCACGCCTAAACGTCAACGACAATTACCTGCTGATGATACTTCTCCACCTTCACCTTCTCGTTCTTCTCAGAAAAGATCGACACGTCCTTCACTACCTTTCCACGCTCAGTTTCAGACTGAACAGTGGACTAAATTCTTCACTTTACGACCAACTTCCTCTACTGCCTATCTTTCTGACCATAGTATTGGCAAGGCACTCCTACGCCATGTTGGTAAAGATATTTCTTTTCATGCTCTTAAGAGCGGTACGCGCATCATTACCGTACAGAATGCTACCCAGGCTCGTGAGCTCTCTCGTCTTTCCCATATAGATACTGTTCCTGTCACCCTTGAAAAACATCATTCCCTCAATTCTTGTAGTGGTACCGTTATTCTGCCCCATACCATAGTTCAACAAAATTTCCAGACATGTGGCACCGACATTCTAGAACAGCTGGAACTCCAAGATCTCCCAATCCTCAAGGTAGACACTTATGTTCTTCCTGCCCGTGGGCGGAGACGATACCCTAGCAATGTGGCTCGTTTAACTTTTGACAGCCGAGAACTCCCATCCTCAGTTTATATAGCAGGACATCGGTTACAAGTTCGAAAGGTGATCCCTACACCACAACAGTGTAGAAATTGCTGGCGATTTGGCCATCCAGCGAAATATTGCAGATCTATCGCCGAATGCCCAGTCTGTGGTGCCGATGACCATTCTAATACGTCTTGCAATCGATCTCCCTCTTGCCTTAACTGTCATGAGGCTCACCCTTCGTACTCTCGCCGTTGTCAGGTCTATTTAAACGAGCGGGAAATCCGTTACCTCAAAGAGACAGAAGGTCTCCCTTATGCCATGGCAGTTTCTCATCTCCGCCTCCAAGGGAGACTCCCACGTGTTTCTTATTCCCGTGTTTCAAAACGTCCCCCCACTTCTGGTATCCCATCTTCTACACCCACCTCTGTGGTTACCTCTCCCATAATCACTCCTGTATCTAATCCTTTTGCTGTCCTCGGCTCAGACGTCCCTACTTCAACGCCTCAGTCTAATCTCGCTTCTTCGAGTTCTCTCTTACAAGCCTCAGTATCGACGAGACCTCGTACGACACCTCTTCCCAATCGTCCCTCTACTTCTCAAAAGTCAAAAAAAGGTCCGGTAACACCTCCTACCCATCTTCCACCTCCTCATTTTACCCTCCCTGTCTCTGTCCCTAGTTCTTCCCCTCTCACTGGCTCAGTTACAAGTGCAGAGGTTCACCCTCCTCCTCGTAATGTACCTTCCTCCCCTGTTCCCTCCCAAGTTTCTTCCTCTTCTGCCACCTCCCAGGTTCCTGTCTCTTCTGTCCCCTGCCACGCTTCTCCAGTTCCCTCCACCCTTTCGCCCCCCCCTACCTTGGTACAGTCCAATACAGTTCCAATCTTTACTCATCCTCCCCCTACCATTCCCAATATTGTCTCCCATACGACATCTCTGAATTCCGAAACACTTGAAGCAATCTCTGAATATATTGCAGAGACCAAACCATCAATGGACACTGATCCACCTTCCGCTCTTTCTCTCTCCTCTGCTCCATCTGCGCAACTCCTTTCTTCACAGCGCACCGTTCCTTCGCTGCTTGAACATTTTCCACTGCCTCCGCATGTGGACTTTTCTAACCCTCCTAGTCCGTAGGAACCCTTACCTGCGGATTTCAAGTATCTTTATCATTGCCAATCATGGCCTTTTTACAGTGGAATATACGTGGCCTCAGGGGTAATCGGGGTGAGCTTCAGATGTTACTCTCCCAGTTTGCCCCTGTTGGTGTTTGCTTACAGGAACCAAAATTACACTCTGCTGTTATTTCTCACATCTCAGGCTATAATTTATTGTATTCTTCAGATCCTTTTCCTGATGGGACCTTTAATGAAAGTGCCCTTCTTCTCCGCACTGATATTCCGTACCATCAGCTATTTGTTCATACTTCGCTGCATTACACAGCAGCCCGTATCCACTTACATAGGTGGTATACGCTCTGTTCTTTATATCTCTCTCCTTCTCGGGCATTATCTATTCCGGATTTTGCCTTCCTTGTTTCGTCATTACCGCCACCGATTCTGTTACTTGGTGATTTTAATGCCCACCATTTCCTCTGGGGAGGGTCTCACTGTGATTCCCGAGGAATTCAGTTAGAGGCTTTTCTTGCCACCCACCCCCTCCATGTTTTAAATACAGGTACTCACACCCATTTTGATCCTCGGACTCATACTCTCTCTTGCATCGATCTCTCAGTTTGCTCTTCCTCCACCGCATTAGACTTTACTTGGTCTGTTCTCCCGGACTTACATGATAGTGATCATTTCCCAATCATTCTTACTTCCCCTTCATATTCGCCACCTCTTCGCACCCCACGCTGGCAATTTAATCGGGCAAATTGGAACCTTTACTCACACCTGACTGTTTTTAAAGAGGTTCCTTCTTCGTCCTCCATCGATGAGCTTTTACACCTCTTCTCGTCCTCCGTTTTCACTGCAGCTTCTCATTCTATACCCCAAACTTCGGGCAGGCATTCTCAGAAATGCGTGCCTTGGTGGTCTCCTGCTTGTGCTCGTGCAGTACGTTTGAAACGCGCTGCATGGGGCAGGTACCGGTACAATAGAACCACAGAGCGACTCCTTGATTTTAAACAGAAGCGTGCGATCGCTCGCCGTGTCATCCGTGACGCTAAACGCACTTGCTGGCGAGATTATGTCTCCACCATCACCTCTGCTTCTTCTATGAGTGCAGTCTGGAAAAAAGTACGAAAACTGAGTGGTAAATATTCTCCTGACCCGGCTCCTGTTCTGCGGGTTGCCGGTGTTGATATAGCAAACCCACTAGATGTTGCCAATGAAATTGGCAATCATCTGGTCCGTATTTCTCAGGGACTCCATCTATGCCCCTCATTTCTTTCCTCAAAGTCTGCCAGAGAGTTAGCACCCTTGGACTTTTCTTCTCTCAGAGAAGAACAGTATAATGTGCCTTTTACACTTCAAGAACTGGAGGCAACACTCTCAGCTTGTCGATCATCGGCAGCTGGGCCCGACGACATTCATATTCGTATGCTACAACATTTACATCAGTCAGCCCTTGCAGTCCTATTACGCCTTTACAATCTTATTTGGTCACAAGGAGTTCTTCCACAGCTGTGGAAATCTGCCATTGTTCTCCCTTTCCGCAAACCAGGCACTACGGGACATGAAACCTCCCACTATCGTCCCATTGCTCTTACCAGTGCAGTTTGCAAAGTAATGGAACGTCTAGTAAATAGACGTTTAGTGTGGTATTTAGAGACACACAACAGTCTCTCCACTCGTCAATATGGCTTTCGTAAGGGACGTTCTACCATAGACCCCTTACTGCGCTTGGATACGTATGTTCGTAATGCCTTTGCGAATAACCACTCAGTTATTGCCATATTTTTTGACCTTGAGAAGGCATATGACACAACTTGGAGGTATAATATTTTAGCCCAAGCCCACTCCTTAGGCCTTCGAGGCAATCTACCATCCTTCCTTAAGAACTTTTTAACTGACAGGCATTTCCGTGTTCGGGTTAATAATGTGCTCTCCCCGGACTTTATCCAAGCTGAAGGTGTCCCCCAGGGATGTGTTCTGAGCACAACACTTTTTCTCCTTGCTATTAATGATTTGGCCTCGAGTCTTCCATCAAATATTTGGTCATCACTCTATGTTGATGACTTCGCTATTGCCTGTGCAGGCGCTGACTGTCACCTCCTTACAGTTTCTCTCCAGCATGCAGTCGACCGTGTGTCCAATTGGGCCACCACACATGGGTTTAAATTTTCCAGCACTAAAACCCACCAAATCACTTTCACTAGACGCTCTGTCATCTCTAATCATCCTTTGTACCTCTATGGCTCACGTATCCCTGAACGTGATACAGTCAAGTTTCTGGGCCTCCTCTTTGATCGTAGGTTATCCTGGAAACCTCACATTACCTCTCTGAAGGCAACTTGTCACAGCCGGCTGAACCTTCTTAAAACCCTTGCTCATCTTTCGTGGGGAGCTGATCGTCGAACCCTCCTTCACCTACATTCCACCCTTATTTTATCGAAACTTGATTATGGTGACCAGATCTATTCAGCGGCATCTCCTGCTACTCTCTCTAGCCTTAACCCCATTCATCACCAAGGATTACGTTTATGCCTTGGTGCTTTTCGCTCTTCCCCTGTCGAAAGCCTCTATGCAGAAGCGAACGTTCCATCCTTATCCGATCGCCGTGATGCCCATTGCCTGCGCTACTATGTACGCTCTCATGATCTCCGCAATCCTTCCATTTATAGAATGGTCACTGATATTAGTAGACATTCTTTATTTGTTCGCCGCCCCTGCTTACTCCGTCCCTTCTCTCTTCGCCTTCATTCGCTCTTGTCTTCTCTTCAACTACCACCTTTCTATGTACATGTAGCATCTCACTTTTCCCTACCCCCCTGGGAAGTTCCAGCTGTTCGAGTCTGTTCTTTCTCCCTCCCTTGCTCGAAAGCCCAACTGTCTACGGTCGCTTCCCGCTCTCTTTTTCTTGACCACTTTCACTCTCATTCTCATGCCATTGCTGTGTACACAGATGGCTCTAAGTCTTCTGACGGCGTAGGATTCGCAGCAGTGTTTCCGGACAGCGTCGTACAAGGGCATTTACTATCTTCAGCTAGTATTTTTACTGCTGAATTATATGCCATCCTTACAGCACTTATCCATATTGCATCTATGCCTGTGTCATCATTTGTGGTTGTCTCAGACTCCCTTAGTGCTTTACAGGCTATACAAAAATTTGATACACCTCACCCCTTAGTCCTCCGTATCCAACTTTGGCTACGCCGCATCTTTACTAAGCATAAAGATATTGTTTTTTGTTGGGTCCCTGGTCATGTTGACGTACAGGGCAATGAACAGGCAGACACTGCTGCGCGGTCAGCAGTACATGACCTACCAGTTTCTTATAGAGGTATTCCATGTACGGACTATTTTGCTGTAATATCTTCCCACCTTCACACCCGTTGGCAACAACGTTGGTCTACTATGCTCGGCAACAAACTTCAGTCTATTAAACCGAGTATAGGTTACTGGCCGTCTTCTTATCACCAGTGTCGAGGTTGGGAGACTACTCTCTCCCGTCTTCGCATTGGCCATACTCGTCTTACTCATGGATATCTCATGGAGAGGCGTCTTGCTCCTCTCTGTGAGAATTGCCAAGCTCCATTATCAGTCAGCCACATTCTGTTGGACTGCCCACTTTATCAACGAGCACGCAGAATTTACCTCTGTCGTCGTCTTCGCCCCGCTGCTCTCTCTTTACCTTCCCTTCTCGCTGATGGACCCACCTTTCATCCGGACTCTCTCATTGACTTTTTGACAACGACTGACTTACTTCACAAATTCTGATACTTTCAGCCCTTTCTACTTGTATCTCTTGCTACCCTCTACCCCCGTACTATCCCCTGCCCCGCTGTTTTCTGTAACCTGCTGATCATCCCCCCTCCCTTCTGCCATCCAATTCCCTTGCTTCCTTCCCTACCCTGCAGCGCTGTATAGCCCTTGTGGCTTAGCGCTTCTTTTTTGATTATAATAATAATAATAATAATATACTTTTGTATCAATCAAATCACATATTACTCGGGTAGATAATTTCCAGTAGATCCTTCATGTATTAGCTCAAATCACCGACCAGTATGTTTTAAATAAGTGACCCACTGATGAGATCAGATCGACTGGTCCGAACCCTTGACTGATCCGAACCCTTGACTGGTCTGAACCCTTGACTGGTCCGAACCCTTGACTGGTCCGAACCCTTGACTGGTTTCAAACGGATTCGTTGGACAATAAAGCAGACTGTAAACGGAAGGGGTTGTAGGCGCCCTTATAAACACAAACATTAAATATAAATCAGGAACGTGCAGCGGTCGCAATATACACAACGAGAAGCAATTATTACTACAGAAAGAGCGTCCTTCCTCCAAAATTTCCACCAGTCAACTATAGTGATAATTATAGCATTTATTGTGGTGGAGACCGAAAAAAAAACTAGAAAAGGTAGATACAGCGATTGATAAACAAGGGTTGAGGTCGACCGTTCGTCACTGTAGGAGCTGCCAGAAATCACCGGTTCTTCAGCACGCAAGTTATACTTTTGTATCAATCAAATCACATATTACTCGGGTAGATATTTTCCAGTAGATCCTTCATGTGTTAGCCCAAATCACCGACCAGTATGTTTTAAATAAGTGACCCACTGATCAGATCAGATCGACTGGTCCGAACCCTTGACTGGTCCGAACCCTTGACTGGTCCGAACCCTTGACTGGACCGAACCCTTGACTGGTTTCAAACGGTTTCATTGGACAATAAAGCAGACAGTAAATGGATGGGGTTGTAGGCGCCCTTATAAACACAAACATTAAATATATATCAGGAACGTGCACGGTAAGCTGTCCAATATACAAAAACAGTTAGAAACAGAAATACAAATAGCTAGAGCTTCATTTAAGGAGGTTATTAATAGAATATACAAGAGGTTGCTAGTAGAATTGAGTAAATCAACCATTCAAATCATTATGAAGCTGTGTGTAGTCTGTGGTCAGTCAACCAAACGGGCTTCCACATGGAAAAATTTTCATTTTTGTGGAAATTGGTGTCACGCTCCTTGTGATATCCAAGAACTAGCTACAAGCAGTATTAAAACAGGGAAATGTTTTTGGGTATGCCCAAATGAGATAAATCTGTGGACTAAAATCACAAGGGTATTAAAAGAAGACAACATCAAAGCTGCTTTCATAGAAAACCTGGAAGCTTTCTACAACAGATGGGAACATAAAAAGTCTGGGCTGAATGGCACTGCCCTTGATACTGGCCATGTAGTCAGAAACTGTAAGGCTGGAGATGAAGTCCTGGTAGTCAGTAAATGTGGGGCTGATAGTGCTGTCCTGGGAGACAGTAATGGTGAAGCTGGAGGTGCTGTACTGGGAGACAGTAATGGTGAAGCTGGAGGTGCTGTCCTGGGAGACAGTAATGGTGAAGCTGGAGATGCTGTCCTGGGAGACAGTAATGGTGAAGCTGGAGATTTTGTCCAGGTAGTCGGGAATTATACACAGGGAGGAATACATATAAATGACCTCATAGGGGACAGGAGCAATAGCAGGGAAACAAGAGTAGTCAAAGATAAGATAAAACCAATATTGCAAACTAGAAATACCGCAGGAAATAGCAAACAAGAGGACTCCACTAGCAATAGTGAGGATATATTACCAAAAACAACTGGTGGGAGCTCCATTGTTGTTGCTAGGGAGGATAGAAGTAAGACAGGGAAACATGTACCAACAGGGAATACAGTCACAGAAACCCAAGGCAAACGGAAACCAAGCCTGTGCACATACTATGCACTTGGTATCTGCTGGCATGGGAAATCTGGAAAAAACAGATGGGACGTGCAACTATGACCACCCTAGAAAATGCCATGCACATATGACAACAGGAAAATGCAAACTCCCTTCCTGTAAGCTGTTTCACCCTGAACTGTGTACCTCTTCAGTACAGGAAAAGATACAAAACAAAAAGATACAAAACATCCAGGCCATGGGAAAACCTGAGTAGCCACAACCACTCAAGAGGGAGAGGTTTTTTAGTGCCAGGAAGGAAAAAGAACAGGCAGGAAATGGCAGAAATCGTACACCAAATCCAGTCATTCCTGTAGTGGAACCATAGTCGATGGCCTCCACTCCAAACCAACAGATACAGATACTAATGCCGGAAAAAAATCACTGAGACCCACATAAAGGATCACTTGGACAACGAAATATGGATCCCAGGTTACAACCTATACAGATGTGACAGAGTGAACAGGCAAAAAAGGGTGTTGGCCTGTACATTGCAGAGTCACTTGTTTGCACAGAACTGCTTAATGCCTCAAATGATGTAGTGGAAGTTTTAGCAGTAAAGGTCGAGAACCAAAACCTAGTCATTGTGGTAGTTTACAAGCCTCCGGATGCAACATCCCAGCAATTCCAGGAACAGCTGTTAAAAATTGACCACTGTCTGGAAAATCTTCCAGCTCCTGCACCCAACATCTTGCTCCTGAGGGATTTCAACTTAAGGCACCTAAAATGGAGGAATATAGCAAATAATATTGTTGCAGTAATAACACCAGGAGGCAGCGCTGATGAAAACTCACACTCACACGAGCTTTTAAATCTCTGCACAAAATTCAATTTAAACCAGCAAATAATAGAGCCTACTAGACTGGAGAATACACTAGACCTCATCTTCACTAACAATGATGATCTGATAAGAAATGTCACCATATCAAAAACAATATACTCAGATCACAACATAATTGAGGTTCAGACATGTATGCGTGGAGCCCCAGACCGACATAATGAGACTAGTCACGAGGGAGCGTTCACCAAATTCAACTTCAATAACAAAAACATAAAGTGGGACCAAGTAAACCAAGTACTAACCGATATAAGCTGGGAAGATATACTAAGCAACACAGACCCCAACTTATGCCTAGAACAGATTAACTCGGTGGCACTCGATGTATGCACAAGGCTTATTCCTCTAAGAAAAAGGAGGAGTCGATGTAAAATAGAAAGAGACAGGCGCTCCCTTTACAGGCGACGGAAAAGAATAACAGAGCGGCTAAAAGAGGTCAATATATCTGAAATGCGTAGGGAGACACTGGTCAGAGAAATAGCAAGCATCGAACTTAAGCTAAAAGAATCCTTTAGGAGTCAGGAATCGCAGGAAGAACTAAAAGCCATAAATGAAATCGAAAGAAACCCAAAGTATTTCTTCTCCTATGCCAAATCAAAATCGAGAACAACGTCCAGTATTGGGCCCCTACTTAAACAAGATGGGTCCTACACAGATGACAGCAAGGAAATGAGTGAGCTACTCAAGTCCCAATATGACTCAGTTTTTAGCAAGCCGCTAACCAGACTGAGAGTCGAAGATCAAAATGAATTTTTTATGAGAGAGCCACAAAATTTGATTAACACAAGCCTATCCGATGTTATCCTGACGCCAAATGACTTCGAACAGGCGACAAATGACATGCCCATGCACTCTGCCCCAGGGCCAGACTCATGGAACTCTGTGTTCATCAAGAACTGCAAGAAGCCCCTATCACGAGCCTTTTCCATCCTATGGAGAGGGAGCATGGACACGGGGGTCGTCCCACAATTACTAAAAACAACAGACATAGCCCCACTCCACAAAGGGGGCAGTAAAGTAACAGCAAAGAACTACAGACCAATAGCACTAACATCCCATATCATAAAAATCTTTGAAAGGGTCCTAAGAAGCAAGATCACCACCCATCTAGAAACCCATCAGTTACACAACCCAGGGCAACATGGGTTTAGAACAGGTCGCTCCTGTCTGTCTCAACTATTGGATCACTACGACAAGGTCCTAAATGCAATAGAAGAGAAAAAGAATGCAGATGTAATATATACAGACTTTGCAAAAGCCTTTGACAAGTGTGACCATGCCGTAATAGCACACAAAATGCGTGCTAAAGGAATAACAGAAAAAGTCGGTCGATGGATCTATAATTTCCTCACTAACAGAACACAGAGAGTAGTCGTCAACAGAGTAAAGTCCGAGGCAGCTACGGTGAAAAGCTCTGTTCCACAAGGCACAGTACTCGCTCCCATCTTGTTCCTCATCCTCATATCCGACATAGACAAGGATGTCAGCCACAGCACCGTGTCTTCCTTTGCAGATGACACCCGAATCTGCATGACAGTGTCTTCCATTGCAGACACTGCAAGGCTCCAGGCAGACATCAACCAAATCTTTCAGTGGGCTGCAGAAAACAATATGAAGTTCAACGATGAGAAATTTCAATTACTCAGATATGGTAAACATGAGGAAATTAAATCTTCATCAGAGTACAAAACAAACTCTGGCCACAAAATAGAGCGAAACACCAACGTCAAAGACCTGGGAGTGATCATGTCGGAGGATCTCACCTTCAATGACCATAACATTGTATCAATCGCATCTGCTAGAAAAATGACAGGATGGATAATGAGAACCTTCAAAACTAGGAGGCAATGCCCATGATGACACTCTTCAGGTCACTTGTTCTATCTAGGCTGGAATATTGCTGCACACTAACAGCACCTTTCAAGGCAGGTGAAATTGCCGACCTAGAAAGTGTACAGAGAACTTTCACAGCGCGCATAACGGAGATAAAACACCTCAATTACTGGGAGCGCTTGAGGTTCCTAAACCTGTATTCCCTGGAACGCAGGAGGGAGAGATACATGATTATATACACCTGGAAAATCCTAGAGGGCCTAGTACCGAACTTGCACACGAAAATCACTCACTACGAAAGCAAAAGACTTGGCAGACGATGCACCATCCCCCCAATGAAAAGCAGGGGTGTCACTAGCACGTTAAGAGCCATACAATAAGTGTCAGGGGCTCGAGACTGTTCAACTGCCTCCCAGCACACATAAGGGGGATTACCAACACACCCCTGGCAGTCTTCAAGCTGGCACTGGACAAGTACCTAAAGTCAGTTCCTGATCAGCCGGGCTGTGGCTCGTACGTTGGTTTGCGTGCAGCCAGCAGCAGCAGCCTGGTTGATCAGGCTCTGATCCACCAGGAGGCCTGGTCACGGACCGGGCCGCGGGGGCGTTGACCCCCGGAACTCTCTCCAGGTAAACTCCAGGAAAAGATAAGATAAAACCAATATTGCAAACTAGAAATACCGCAGGAAATAGCAAACAAGAGGACTCCAATAGCAATAGTGAGGATATATTACCAAAAACAACTGGTGGGAGCTCCATTGTTGGTGCTAGGGAGGATAGAAGTAAGACAGGGAAACATGCACCAACAGGGAATACAGTCACAGAAACCAAAGGCAAATGGAAACCAAGCCTGTGCACATACTATGCACTTGGTATCTGCTGGCATGGGAAATCTGGAAAAACAGATGGGACGTGCAACTATGACCACCCTAGAAAATGCCTTGCCCATGTGACAACAGGAAAATGCAAACTCCCTTCCTGTAAGTTTTTTCACCCTGAACTGTGTACCTCTTCAGTACAGGAAAGACTGTGCTATAACTTAAATTGCCAGGCATACCATCTAAAGGGTACAAAAAGATACAAAACATCCAGGCCATGGGAAAACCTGGGTAGCCACAGCCACTCACGAGGGAGAGGTTTTTAAGTGCCAGGAAGGAAAAAAAACTGGCAGGAAATGGCAGAAATCGTACACCAAATCCAGTTATTCCTGGAGTGGAGCCACAGTCGATGGCCTCCACTCCAAACCAACAGATACAGATACTAATGCCGGAAAAAAAATCCCCCCCCCCAGTACCAACAATACCACCAGTCCGATAACATTCTTCTTTGCAAATATACAGGGTCTAAAGCCAGCAACAAACAACAAAATACCTTTCATCCATGGACTGCTTGCAGAGGCAAAGGCAATGTTCGCGGCTTTCACTGAGACCCACGTAAAGGATCACTTGGACAACGAAATATGGATCCCAGGTTACAACCTATACAGATGTGACAGAGTGAACAGGCAAAAGAGGAGGGTTGGCCTATACATTGCAGAGTCACTTGTTTGCACAGAACTGCTTAATGCCTCAAATGATGTAGTGGAAGTTTTAGCAGTAAAGGTCGAGAACCAAAACCTAGTCATTGTGGTAGTCTACAAGCCTCCGGATGCAACATCCCAGCAATTCCAGGAACAGCTGTTAAAAATTGACCACTGTCTGGAAAATTTTCCAGCTCCTGCACCCAACATCTTGCTCCTGGGGGATTTCAACTTAAGGAACCTAAAATGGAGGAATATAGCAAATACTATTGTTGCAGTAATAACTCCAGGAGGCAGCTCAGATGAAAACTCACACTCACACGAGCTTTTAAATCTCTGCACAAAATTCAATTTAAACCAGCGAATAATAGAGCCTACTAGACTGGAGAATACACTAGACCTCATCTTCACTAACAATGATGATCTGATAAGAAATGTCACCATATCAAAAACAATATACTCTGATCACAACATAATTGATGTTCAGACATGTATGCGTGGAGCCCCAGACCGACATAATGAGACTAGTCACGAGGGAGCATTCACCAAATTCAACTTCAATAACTAAAACATAAAGTGGGACCAAGTAAACCAAGTCCTAACCGATATAAGCTGGGAAGATATACTAAGCAACACAGACCCAAACTTATGCCTAGAACAGATTAACTCGGTGGCACTCGATGTATGCACAAGGCTTATTCCTCTAAGAAAAAGGAGGCGTAGATGTAAAATAGAAAGAGACAGGTGCTCCCTTTACAGGCGACGGAAAAGAATAATAGAGCGGCTAAAAGAGGTCAATATATCTGAAATGCGTAGGGAGACACTGGTCAGAGAAATAGCAAGCATCGAACTTAAGCTAAAAGAATCCTTTAGGAGTCAGGAATCGCGGGAAGATCTAAAAGCCATATATGAAATCGAAAGAAACCCTAAGTATTTCTTCTCCTTTGCCAAATCAAAATCGAGAACAACGTCCAGTATTGGGCCCCGAGTTAAACAAGATGGGTCCTACACAGATGACAACAAGGAAATGAGTGAGCTACTCAAGTCCCAATATGACTCAGTTTTTAGCAAGACGCTAACCAGACTGAGAGTCGAAGATCAAAATTAATTTTTTATGAGAGAGCCACAAAATTTGATTAACACAAGCCTATCCGATGTTATCCTGACGCCAAATGACTTCGAACAGGCGATAAATGACATGCCCATGCACTCTGCCCCAGGGCCAGACTCATGGAACTCTGTGTTCATCAAGAACTGCAAGAAGCCCCTATCACGAGCCTTTTCCATCCTATGGAGAGGGAGCATGGACACGGGGGTCGTCCCACAGTTACTAAAAACAACAGACATAGCCCTACTCCACAAAGGGGGCAGTAAAGCAACAGCAAAGAACTACAGACCAGTAGCACTAATATCCCATATCATAAAAATCTTTGAAAGGGTCCTAAGAAGCAAGATCACCACCCATCTAGAAACCCATCAGTTACACAACCCAGGTCAACATGGGTTTTGAGCAGGTCGCTCCTGTCTGTCTCAACTACTGGATCACTACGACAAGGTCCTAAATGCACTAGGAGACAAAAAGAATGCAGATGTAATATATACAGACTTTGCAAAAGCCTTCGACAAGTGTGACCATGGCGTAATAGCGCATAAAATGTGTGCTAAAGGAATAACAGGAAAAGTCGGTCGATGGATCTATAATTTCCTCACTAACAGAACACAGAGAGTAGTCGTCAACAGGGTAAAGTCCGAGGCAGCTAAGGTGAAAAGCTCTGTTCCACAAGGCACAGTACTCGCTCCCATCTTGTTCCTCATCCTCATATCCGACATAGACAAGGATGTCAGCCACAGCACCGTGTCTTCCTTTGCAGATGACACCCGAATCTGCATGACAGTGTCTTCCATTGCAGACACTGCAAGGCTCCAGGTGGACATCAACCAAATCTTTCAGTGGGTTGCAGAAAACAATATGAAGTTCAACGATGAGAAATTTCAATTACTCAGATATGGTAAACATGAGGAAATTAAATCTTCATCATAGTATAAAACAAATTCTGGCCACAAAATAGAGCGAAACACCAACGTCAAAGACCTGGGAGTGATCATGTCGGAGGATCTCACCTTCAAGGACCATAACATTGTATCAATCGCATCTGCTAGAAAAATGACAGGATGGATAATGAGAACCTTCAAAACTAGGGAGGCCAAGCCCATGATGACACTCTTCAGGTCACTTGTTCTATCTAAGCTGGAATATTGCTGCACACTAACAGCACCTTTCAAGGCAGGTGAAATTGCCGACCTAGAAAATGTTCAGAGAACTTTCACGGCGCGCATAACGGAGATAAAACACCTCAATTACTGGGAGCGCTTGAGGTTTCTAAACCTGTATTCCCTGGAATGCAGGAGGGAGAGATACATGATTATATACGCCTGGAAAATCCTAGAGGGACTAGTACCGAACTTGCACACGAAAATCACTCACTACGAAAGCAAAAGACTTGGCAGACGATGCACCATCCCCCCAATGAAAAGCAGGGGTGTCACTAGCACGTTAAGAGACCATACAATAAGTGTCAGGGGCCCGAGACTGTTCAACTGCCTCCCAGCACACATAAGGGGGATTACCAACAGACCCCTGGCAGTCTTCAAGCTGGCACTGGACAAGCACCTAAAGTCAGTTCCTGATCAGCCGGGCTGTGGCTCGTACGTTGGTTTGCGTGCAGCCAGCAGCAACAGCCTGGTTGATCAGGCTCTGATCCACCAGGAGGCCTGGTCACAGACCGGGCCGCGGGGGCGTTGACCCCCGGAACTCTCTGCAGGTAAACTCAAGGCATTATTATTATTATTATTATTATTATTATTATTATTATTATTATTATTATTATTATTATTATCATTAATTATTATTATTATTATTATTATTATTATTATTATTATAATTATTGTTATTATTATTATTATTATTATTGTTATTATTATTATTATTATTATTATTATTATTATTATTATTATTATTATTATTATTATTATTATTATTGTTATTATTATTATTATTATTATTTTTATTATTATTATTATTGTTATTATTATTATTATTATTATTATCGTTAATTATTATTATTATTATTATTATTATTATTATTATTATTATTATTATTATTATTATTATTATTGTTATTATTACTATTATTATT